>NC_143154.1:25840688-26140688 GCF_041381405.1 Jatropha curcas
GCATCCAAGAGCTCAAAGAGTATCTCAAATATTTTGGTTACTTGAGATACAAGAACAGAGCTCATGCTAATGATGATTACTTTGACGATGTTTTAGAGTCTGCCATTAAAATGTATCAGCAGAATTACCGTTTGAAGACTACTGGATCTTTAACCTCTGAGACAGTGTCAAAGATGATGATGCCTCGATGTGGGGTTGCAGACCTCACCAATGGCACCATTAAAAAAAGCTCTAACGCTTATCATACTTCTGGGTATACCTTCTTTCCTGGGAACCCTAAATGGCCAGCTTCTAAATATGCACTCACTTACGAGCTTCGTTATGACACCCCGCCTCACCTAATACCTCCTCTCCAGAATGCTTTTCAAGCATGGGCTAACGTTACGCCCTTCACATTTTCTCCCTTCCATGGCCGTGGAAATCCAGATATAACGATTGGTCTTTACAAAGGTGATCATGGAGATGGGTACCCTTTTGATGCATTTGGTGCCATTGCTGCTCATTCTTGGCCTCCACAGGATGGAAGGCTACATTTTAATTCGTATGGGAGATTTTGTATCGGTGCATTTCCAAATTTATATGATTTTGGGACAGTTGCCTCGCATGAAATAGGGCACCTTCTTGGACTTGGACATAGCCGTGACGAAGAGGCTATTATGTATCCAGTTGCTCCTTTCGGACGGGTCAAGGGTATACATCAATATGATATTGAAGGCGTTCGAGCTTTATATGAATTTTAATAATATTTTCTGTTTCTATTATTATTAAATAAGACGTGAGAAATAAATTGCCGTTGTGTAGTAATATTTTGTATTTCTATGGCTATAAAAAGGCTATATGATGGTAAAATAAAGTACTATTGATTGAATTAAATTGTCGAATGGTTTCATTACATATGTAAACTTTAATATCTAAGTAAGAAAAATAGTATCCAAAAAAAAAAAAAAAAAAAAAAATCAATCTGCTGATTTTTGAGTCCAAAAAAAAAGAAAGCTTAGATATTGGGCTGATTTTGTTTTGGGCTTTGGCTGTGACTTCTATATGGGCTTTTCCTTGCTTCTTGCACTCGTACACAAATTTTTCTGATTTTTCAATTTTTTCCTCGTTCAATATTTGACATTGAGAGCAAATTGGCAATATGAGGGGCAATTGGCATGCATTTAAGAGAAGAAAATTAATTATAATTATTCTACTTATATATAAGATTTTCTTTTAGAAAAAAAGAAATAGATATTAGAATTTGTATTTTTTTAAAAAAAAAAACTTATATGCTATGAGATAATTAGATAAGAACTCTATTTTTATGATTTAGGGCCCATTTGGTTTACCTATTATAATTGATAACAGTTGTTGATAGTTAATAGTTGTAACTAATGAATATTGGTGTTCGATAAAATTTTGGTATCGATTATTGTTAAATATAAAATGATCATTATTGTTTTTATATATTTTGTTTTATAATGTATATTTAAAAAAATTAAAGTGAATATATTATTTTCTATTTTAATGTGTTATATAAATTAAATATACTATTAATCTTTAAAATAATATTTAATAAAAAATTTATTATTTAAATAATTATATATAAAATGATAAAAAATATTACTTTGAAAAAAAATATTAATAGTTTTTTTATGAGATTAATGAAGTTCAAATATAATATAAATATAAATCAACTATCAACTCATATGAAAAAACTTCAAATCCAATGGAATTACTAGCGACTTGAGATTTCTATTAATTGTTATATATGAACTAATTATATTAAACCTTCTCATAACGAGTAATACATATTTTTTTAGTGATTTACTTGCTTTTATTTCTTTGTTAATACAGTTTATCTTGTCAAAATCTAAAACTTCAAAACAATGTATTTGCATCCATGATACTCTCATTATTGTTGTCATATATTGAAACATAGTTAATTTGTGGAAAATGCAAAATTGATGTTCTAATGGAATATAATTATTAATTAATGTTTCTAGATATATAGTTTAACTAGTGGTCTTCTCGAGTTTTGCTTGCGAATATTATATAAAGTTTACAAATAACAATGTGCTTTTATTATAATTAATAATTATTTTCAAAAATCTAAATATCTAATATATTATACTTACTAATATAAAAAAAATAAAATAAAAAATAATTTTTTTCCCGAATTCTTGTAAAAGGATCAATATATTGAAACATGCATATATAAATCAAGTTTATAATTAAGTTTAAAATTTCTAATTTTTATAAATATTTTAATAGATTTAAAATAATCTTTTTAAATACCAATTATTGAATTCATTTTAAATAAATAATCTAGAATTCGGACATAAATCCAATAAATATTAAAAATTAAAAAAAAAACCATCGAAGTTTGCTATGATTTAGAATTGGTTGAGAAGTATTGTTATCTCCTCTTATAAAACAAAACATAAACATTAATTTTGTCATTAAATATTTCTCTATTTCAGAGATAATGACATTAAAAAATGAATTTTAATTTTAATTTCATTAAAAAAGCCACAAGAAAAATAAATTTTATGATTTAGGTGGCATCGTGCTGAACAAAAATAAACACTTAATTATAATAATAATAAATAAAATATTTTTATATGGATTAGATACTCTAATAGCTATGAAATAATTTATTTCAAATCACAAAATCATACCATAGTTGATAATCGCAAACTGAATACATTCTATAATTCAATCACCATTATCACATTGATCAAGCTTACATCAATAAAATGCCATGAAAATAGTTTTATATTATTTACAAAGAACTAATTTCTTTTTGTTGAAAGTATAATTTATTTTCTTTAAGGTTTTATTTACATTGAAATCGATATCTAGACAAATTCCATAACAATGGAAAAAAGAAAATAGATAGAATAAATATTAGTGATATTGTTAATTAATTTTGAAACAAAAGTAAAAGTTTTTAAAACATTAATGATATTATGAATTTAATTAATTATTTAAAAATTGAAATATTATCAATGATATTAAATAAGTTTTCTATTAATTATATTTAAAATAATTTTTAAAAATATAAAAATTATTTCCAACTCAATAGATTAACATTTGCCACATAAGCATTTTAATACTCTAGAATTGTACCACACAAGCTTTTATGCCTTAACTTTCATATATTTATATAGATAGATAGAGAAATAAATGTAGTGAGCTTTGAATGTATAACAAGCAAAGGTAGCGTATCTAATCGAAGGGTGATAAAGTTTGTGTAGCTTATGCTTCAAATTGCAACAAATGATCTTTTTAAGGGCAAAGACAGCCCTTAAATACAGGGAACATATTGCCAAAAAGAAGAACATACACTTCCAACTCCAACCAATGGTCTTCATGCCTTTTCCAATGAATACTAAAAAATATATATATATATATCAGTTCTTATATTTGAAAAATGTTTGTGAACTTTTAGAAATTTGTGAACTTTTTAAGGTATGGGATTCTATTCGGCTCCTTGTCTTTTATCGTTGTATAATTGAAGGTTATGCTACCATTTCAACTTGGATAGTGCTGTGTTGCTTCTTCTTCTTCTTCTTCTTCTTCTTTAATGAATTTTGTTTATATTTAAAACTTTGACTGGACCATGAAATAATCACAGAAGAGGAATTTTGTAACCATGTTTTAGTTTTGTCATTATTATAAAGTTTAAATTCCAAACTGGCTTTCTTTAAATCATTATAACTGTGGGTATTAGACATAATTAAAACCATGTTTTTAGAAAACAAATACTAACTTTAAAAAAAGATATCCACACTAGTGATACTATTGCATTTTTTGAGCATTATGATATTCCTATCCAATACAAAATAAATAGTTAAATTTTATATATATCACTGCGTTAGTACTTGATAATATTAATTATATGAGGCAAATATTTACTCATCTCACATCTCACATCTCTCTTTTCTCTCTAGTTTCTAACCTTAATTTTAGTTTGGGGCTATCGCTGTTTAGCTCCTACCTCCTACTTTCTACTATCTCTTTCCCTTTATTTATTTATTTTTTGCTTTTAATCTTCTTTTCCTTCAATAACTCAGATTCGTTTTTCCTAAAACAAAAACAAATCTGTCTTTTTGTTTTGTTATGGTTGGTTGTCTCTATATTTAGAGTTTTTCTTGTTCATTCTTTGCGAGGGTTTATTATTAAATAAAATTATGATATATGATTTTATTTAGTTGGAGACTTTAGATTTTGATTTGCATGTGTAGATCTTCAATCGGTGGAGTTTGGTAATGCGACCTATTCCTCCATTGATGCTATCGACGCATAGCGGGGGAAACTCATCTGCATTCGTCATATGTTGCAAATTATTGAAAAAACAATCCAGTTATGGAAGATCCAGAGGAGTTATTATTTTGACGTTCAAATCAATTAATGGAGTAGTTGCTGTTATGAAAGATTTATATCTTTTGTCAAGGTAACTCTAAACGGAAAGATATAATATTATATTTTTTAATTTTAATTTCATTATTCAAAAAGATATGAATTTTTTTTATTTCGTTAGAAGATCTGCGAACTCTACTAGTCAGTAAAGTTCTATATCTAATTTATATTTTTATTTGTAATTCTTGACATTACTATTAATGAATTGCATTTTTAAAAAATAATCTGAGGTAAATAGTCTCTTTCTATCGCAGGATAAACATTAGATCGGTAAATAATTTTGATTTGACATTAAATTAGGAAATTGTTTATCTTTAGACACCAAAATAAAAAAAACATAATTACAATCTAACTTTGTATGAAATGACGATCATCATTTAAACCTCCAAATTTGGCAAATGTGAGACTACACTAATAATGACCAAAATGTAAATATAACCTCAAAAAAAAAAAAAAAAAAAAAAGAACTGTATTTCAATAATTGAGAAGATATACAAGTACATATAATTACAGAACATCCCTGAGCTTTAACACATGGAAGCTGCAGTTCAGACAGTCTTTATATTATAAATTATTAACTCTCTCATATCTCTGTCTTCTGCTTGTCCTCATGATCTATAACACACCGTCAATGCTTCTACCCCACTCTCACTAATTCATCAATTCAAATTTAAAAATTTCTATAACTAAATTCATAATTAATCCCATTCAATAGTTTCTCAATATAAATGTTTTGCGTTATACATAAATAATAACACAGGGCTTCATTTAATGAAACGTATTGTAATCAAATGTGTTTCTAATATAATAATTATAGTACGTTAATAATATGATCAAATGCATTTTTAATATAATATTTATTATAAAAATACATCTAATTATATTACATCTAATTATATTACATTCAATTAAGAATTAAAACAAGGATTTTGAGCTCTAATATACTTGGTGTGAATTTGATGCGAGATTTAATTTTATTATATATGATGAGCATGCTTGGCATTTGATGCCATTATGATACGAAGCTATGATCATATGCTAGGCACGTGGGTGTCTTATGTTAGGGCGGACGCGCTCTATATGTTATGAAAAGGTTGGCGACCTAAGGCCATTATGAATAAGTTATGAAAACCTATCTGCTTCTCTTTCTCCTAAGTGTATGCGAGCCCTTAGAAAATATTTTTAAGGCACTTAAATGAATAAGATTATATTATTTCAGTAAACCTTAGTTTGGAAATAAATGATTATGTTCTCAAATTAATTTTCAAAGCATGATATTTCGATACATGGTTTTAAAATAAATAGTATGTGTATTGGTATAATAAATGTCCAAGTAATGAATTTATGATTTGGAAGAATTAAATTATTTATGTTATTAATTATAAGTTTATTTGATATTTCTTTTGCTATAAATGTAAATGTATGTTCTTTTGATGAAAATTTATATTTTAAGTGCAACATTGGTAAATTTTATACTCAGCGCGTTGATTTTTATCACGCGCAGGTTGAAGTCCGTGGTTGCTACTTGAAGATCAGAAGAGTAGCTTTAGATCAGAAGCGACTGTTTTAGTAGTGGTAGAATTAGTTTGATGTACTTAGAATCATGACATGTATAATTATTATATTTTCGGAGATTATGTTATTTGAATTATAACTTAAGCATGTAATGATAAATTAGTTTGGTGTATATATTTGGAGAACTATAACGCCCTAATTTTTCTGTGTCTAAAATAATAGTTTTACCGGTCTGTGAATAGTACCACCGGTCCGGGAGTCAGTATTATTTTGGTCCAGAAAAATTACTATCTATGTTTCATATTTTATTTAATATTTTTGGAGTATGCATACATGATTTTTATGGGTAGAAAATAAGTAATGAATCTTTTTGGAAAATTTAGATAATTAGTGAATAGTGAATTATGGTGTTATATTAAGTAAGGAAATTTGAGGAATTATTTTTAAGGATTAAATTTGAGAATTTTATGGAGATAAATAATATTTTGAAGGAATTTACTTGGAGATTATTTGTAGCCATTAGATGAGATTACTTAACTTAATCCTAGCCATCCAATTAGGAGAAAAGACTAAAATACCCTTGTTGCTTTATATAAGTCAACCATCAATTATTGTGCACCCATTTTTCTTTCTTCTTCTTTTCCCTTACACGTCTCCTCCTCCTCCTCCTCCTCCTTCTTCTTCTTCTTCTTCTTCATTTTCTTCAATTCTTCCTTACTAAACACATCAAATTCACCCCAACCAACTTGATTTAAGTTATTAATCCTAGATATTAAAGCTTGGGAAGTGATTTTTGGTGAATTATTTCAAGAAATTTGGAGATTCTCTACTTGAGCCAAAGGTTGGAGAAACCTCTACCATGGAGTAAAGGCAAAGTTAGAGCTTAGAAATCTTTAATTTAAGCTTGCTAAAGCTTATTTTTAAGGTTAGTGTTCATAAACACACTTACCTTACTCAAATTTTTGATTTTGTGCCTTTATGCTCTTATGTGGATATTTTGGGATTTTGTATGAAATGATTGATTTGTTGAATTTTGGTTGCAATTACATGCTCTTGGGTGATATGTGATGAGTATTTATGTTGTGGTAGACATTTCTACCTTGTATCTTTGTTGTTCATGTTCCTTTCATGGTTAAAGTAAGCTGAATTTGAGAAAAACGGGTTATTGAGTGAGATTAAGGACCATTTTTCGATCCTTTCTAGTTTCCATTTGTGTCTGAGTCCTTCATAACAGTTGTAGGTCTATCTCTTAGCTTTCCAACCCATCCTCTTGTGTCCAATTTGGAGATATATAGCTCAACTTATGGCTGAAACACCCAAACTGACTGTGTTATGACGGGCCACATGCATCACTGAATTGATTGCCCATTTTGACCACTATAATGGAAAGATTATGTTCTGAATTCTTCATGAGAGTTGTTTTCCTGTGTCTTGAGACTTCTCTGGTTTTGGATTGAATTAATTTGAGTGTTTGGTTAAGGAGTAATTCAATAAACATTGGACTTGGTTCTGCTGAATCAGGTCTGGACTGTTGGTCTGTGTTCCTAGCTTTTGTTTGCTACCTTGCATATTGATCTGGGCTATGATCCCTTCATAACATTTGTAGCATTTTGTCTTAGCTTTCTAATGAATCTGATTTCGTTCCATTTGGAGACCTATAACTCAAGTTATGTCTTAAAAACCCTACAAAGGTCAAGGTTATATTAGTGCTGGAAATTTCCTATGCCTTGAATCATGGGTTTATTTGGATCAATGTATGTATGAATCATGTGTGATGAGGTTCTCTTGATTATTTGTATGTTTGAGGATTTATTTGACAAAAATAAGATATAATTTTGAAAATTGTTATTGTGGATATGTTTAAATGGACATAAATGGGAAAAATTGTTAGAAATTTTGAGATAAAGTGTGGAATTAGTTTAGATAATGCATGATGAGGATAGAAATGGATACCTTGGTGCATAAGAGTTATGTTAGTATGCTTGGTTGGAGAAGGAAATTCCTCCCCTTGGTTTTCATTAAGACGCCAAACCACTCTAGGGTGGTAAGACTTACTTAATTATTATTTTTTGTATGGTATGCTATCTATACATCTATGACATAAGTATAATTATTTTGATAACTTTCATATGTTTAGAGTTTAAAAAAAAAATGGGTATTTAAGATGTATGCGCTTTGAATTTTGAATAAGGAAAGTATGATTTTATATGATAAGAAGTTTCTTATAATAAATTTCATTATGACTTCAAGAACGTTTTAAAAAAAAAGGAATTTATAAGAAATTTCCTATATTAAGTAATTATGTTTAAGTATGAAGTTTTCATGAGTCACGTAAGTTCAAAAGTAAGCTTACATGTATGATTTCATATGATAAGAAATTTTCTATGTTAATTTTCATTAGTTACTTGTGTTCTAAAGTAAGCTTACATTATGAATTTAAGAAGACTAAAGAATAAGACAAGTTTTATGAGAAGTATTATGAATTAAGAATTAAAACAAGGATTTTGAGCTCTAATATACTTGGTGTGAATTTGATGCGAGATTTGATTTTATTATGTATGATGAGCATGCTCGGCATTTGATGCCATTATGATACGAAGCTATGATCATATGCTAGGCACGTGGGTGTCTTATGTTAGGGCGGACACGCTCTATATGTTATGAAAAGGTTGGCGACCTAAGGCTATTATGAATAAGTTATGAAAACCTATCTGCTTCTCTTTCTCCTAAGTGTATGCGAGCCCTTGGAAAATATTTTTAAGGCACTTAAATGAATAAGATTATATTATTTCAGTAAACCTTAGTTTGGAAATAAATGATTATGTTCTCAAATTAATTTTCAAAGCATGATATTTCGATACATGGTTTTAAAATAAATAGTATGTGTATTGGTATAATAAATGTCCAAGTAATGAATTTATGATTTGGAAGAATTAAATTATTTATGTTATTAATTATAAGTTTATTTGATATTTCTTTTGCTATAAATGTAAATGTATGTTCTTTTGATAAAAATTTATATTTTAAGTGCAACATTGGTAAGTTTGTCATTTATGAGCACCACTGAGTTTTATACTCAGCGCGTTGATTTTTATCACGCGCAGGTTGAAGTCCGTGGTTGCTACTTGAAGATCAGAAGAGTAGCTTTAGACCAGAAGCGACTATTTTAGTAGTGGTAGAATTAGTTTGATGTACTTAAGAATCATGACATGTATAATTATTATATTTTCGGAGATTATGTTATTTGAATTATAACTTAAGCATGTAATGATAAATTAGTTTGGTGTATATATTTGGAGATAAGCATGAGATTTTATTTAATGTTTGGATATAAAATATGTTTAAGATAGTTGGTATGATTAAGAACATAAAGACTTGATATATATATAAAATGAATGCATTTAATTAATGATCATTAAAATGCTATTGAGGGTTTCTATAGTTATGAAAGTATAGAAGTGTTGTTGTGTTGCTATGGTGATTACTGGAGTTTGCTGGGGGTTTAGAGTTTAAAAATTGGGAGTGTTTTGTATTCACATGTTTGGCGAACTCGATTTTTAAAAGGAAACTCTTGCAGTTTTGCTGTAGGATTTTTCCTAAATTGTTTTCATAAGTTATATATATATATTTCAAAAACAAATTGAAAAAAATTACTCGCTAAACTTGTCAATACTTAATCACTTCTAATTCATAATCTGATTGTATGATTTATATGTTATGTTAGGACGGTGTCTCCGGCACCGAATGTGGCATCCGCCGTCGGGTCTCTTGGAGCTGGGCGGCGGGTGTTACAGATCAATAAATAATTTTGATTTTACATTAAATTAGGAAATAGTTTATCTTTAGACACCAAAATCAAAAAACATAATTACAATCTAACTTTGTATGAAATGACGATCATCATTTAAACCTCCAAATTTGGCAAATGTGAGAGTACACTAATAACTTGTTTCTCCTCTTGTAAGTACAATCTTATCTGAATATTGACAAAAAGAAACAAGAAAATGCCTCTAGCACACTTCAAAAATTCAACTCTCCATGCTTATAAAAATGCTCTAGACATCTAAAATTCCAAGAATATTACATTATATATATGCATCACCATTTTCAGATAAGCCTTTCTTGAATAGCTTTATTGTATTCTTTGAATAACCTTCCTTTGATTTTAATTTGATTAGTTGAATTTGAATTTGTGTAATTACTCAGTTGTTTTTTACACTTGATGGAACAGTTTAAGAAATGGATAGAAGAGCTATTGATGATAGAAGAAGAATTGGGACAGTGAAGGCAGCCATTAATATGTACGGAGAAAGAATTCTTGAAGGTAATTCTTCGTTGAAGAAACCCCAAATTGATTTACCTGAGGTATGATATGTTAAACACTTTTTTTTTTGGTTGTTCTATCAAATAAATAGTTAAATTTATGGTATTTTGTTTGTAAATTATTTAAGTTTATGCAGCTTAGTTGATGGTATTGTTTGTAAATTATGTGTTCTGGAATTGATTTATAGAATTCTTCTTCAAGAGCTAAAGAATTGCATAAGGCAAAGAGAGAGATGGTTAGATATAAAGAGAGTAGAAGGGTGGCAGAATCAGTCACAGCTCAGGCAGAAACTGAGCTTTCAAAGGCTAAAAAGACAGTTAAAGATCTTGCTTTACAAATTGAGGAATCAAATTCCAAGGCAAAAGCAAAGATGAGAGATATGTGTTAGATTTCTGGCATTTCAGTTCCAGCATACTGTTAATATTTTTCTGTTATTTTTTTTTTTTTACAGCATCAAATGGTGGAGTTAGTGGCTTAAGTTAGTGGCTGTTTTTTAGCTCTTAGTTGCAGATTTTTTATTCAGTTTTTATCCACCTTATGAGTGGCTTCTAAATAGGAAGTTTGTTATTTCCATTCTTGTATAAATTCTGCAATATTCTTCAATGAAATATATGCTGGAATTCTCTATCAATCTCATAAGATTTAATCTGTAAATTCTCCACTGTAGTTTGTTTTAACAGTGGTATCAGAGCAGTTTATCTTACGGGACCAAACTACAACCAAAGTTTTTTTAATCCAAAACTCCAAATGGCATCCAGCAGCCAATCTTTAAACCCGCCTATCATCTTAACTGGTCAAAATTATCACATTTGGTCAGTGAAGATGCAAGCTTTCTTGGAAGCCTTTGATCTCTGGGAATCTGTAACAGAGGATAAACCAATTCCTTCTCTACCAGCAAACCCCACCTTAGCACAAATCAAATCCAACAGTGAAGAAAAAGCAAAGAAATCTAGAGCCAAGTCAGTTATTCAAAATTCAGTAGCAGATTCTGTGTTCTACAGAATTATGGCTTGCAAAACTGCAAAGGAGGCTTGGGACAGGTTGAAGGAAGAATACCAAGGCAGTGATAGAACACGTCAAATGCAAGTTTTGAACTTGAAAAGGGAATTTGAGTCGTTGAACATGTTGGAGGATGAAACAATCAGTAAGTATGCCGATCGAATTTCTTTGATTGTTAATAACATAAGATTGCTTGGTGAAGATTTCTCAGATACAAGAATTGTGGAGAAAGTTCTTGTGACTCTTCCAGAGAGGTTTGAATCCAAGATTTCTTCTCTTGAAGAGTCCAAGGACCTAAGTACGATTTCATTAGGTGAACTAATGAGTGCACTTCAAGCGCAAGAGCAAAGAAGGAATATGAGGCAGGAGAGATTCACTGAAGGAGCTTTCTCTATGCAAAAGCAAAACTCTTATAAGGGGAAACATCATCCCAACCAGAAAAATAAGGGCAAGCACGATGGTGGAAATTGCAGTGAAGGGTCAAAGAAACTGTTTCCTTCTTGCAAACACTGCAAAAAAACAACACATCTTGAGAAATATTGCTGGTGGAGACCTGATGCTGTATGTGGCAGTTGTAAGCAGATTGGGCATGTTTCCAAAGTTTGCAAATCCAAAAACAAAGGCTCAAAACCTTCTCAAGCTCAAATGGCAGACGAAAATAATGCACATGAGGAGCAACTTTTTGCAGTTTCTTGCTTCTCAATGAATGACTTCTCTGATGCATGGCTTATCGACAGTGGCTGCACTCATCACTTGTGCAATGATGCAGAGATGTTCAGGACTCTTGATGATACCTACAAATCCAAAGTAAAGGTGGGAAATGGAGAATTCCTAGAAGTCAAAGGAAGAGGATTAGTGGCTGTCTTAACAAAATCAGGTATCAAAACCATTCCAGATGTTTTGTACATACCTGAAATTAGCCAAAATTTGCTAAGTGTTGGGCAAATGCTTGAAAAAAATTATTCACTTCTTTTTAAGGATGACAAATGCATTGTTTTTGATCCTTCTGGAGTTGAATTATTTAGTGTGAACATGAAAAATAGAAGTTTTGTGGTAAATTGGGAGAAAGCATCTGAGAAAGCTTACACAAGTGCTTCACATTCAATTACAAACTTATGGCATAAAAGGCTGGGACATTTCAATCAAAGAACAATTGCTGAAATGAACAAGAAGGGTCTGGTGGAAGATATGCCTGAAATTTCCTATGATACTCAAGTTTGTGAGATCTGTCAGCAAGGGAAGCAATCGAAGCTACCATTTCAAACAAATCAGGCATGGAGAGCAAATCAAAAACTTCAACTCGTCCACACTGATGTGTGTGGTCCGATGACAACCAAGTCCTTGAGTGGTAACAATTATTTTCTCCTATTTATTGACGACTGCACCAGGATGTGTTGGGTTTATTTCATTAAACTCAAAAGTGAAGTCTTTGATGTGTTTAAACAATTTAAAGCTTTAGTAGAGAATCAATGTAATCTTAAAATTAAAGCTTTAAGGTCTGACAATGGTGGAGAATATACTTCTCGCCAGTTTGCTGAATTTTGTAAAAGTGCAGGCATTGAACATCAATTGACTGTACCTTACACTCCGCAACAAAATGGGGTGTCTGAAAGGAAGAATAGGACAGTAATGGAGATGGCCAGGTGTCTTTTAATTGAGAAACACATGCCAAACCAATTCTGGGCAGAGGCAGTCAATACATCTGTCTATTTATTAAATAGACTTCCCACAAAAGCTTTGCAAGACAAGACTCCTTATGAAGCTTGGTATGACCACAAGCCAACAGTACATCATATCAGAATCTTTGGGTGTATATGTTATTATCAAGTCTCTGAATCAAAAAGAAGCAAGCTAGACAACAGGGCTGAAAAAGGCATTTTCATGGGCTATGGTTCATCGTGTAAAGGGTACAGAATTTTCTGCTTGAAAACTGAAAAAATAATTTTGAGCAGAGATGTAAAGTTTGATGAGGCTGCTGTTTGGTGTTGGGAGAATCAAAAGGATACTCAAGCTAATCTCTTTCCAAAAGAGCAACCTCAACTTGTAGCAGATGATTTGGTGGATGACTTACCGGTGAGAGGTACAAAGTCCTTAGAGGACGTTTATGAAAGGTGTAGCTTAGTTGTCAATGAACCAACAAGCTACGATGAAGCACAAGAATTTCAAGCATGGAGGAGAGCTATGCAAGCTGAATTAGAAATGATCAACAAGAATGAGACATGGCAGCTAGTTGATAGGCCAGCAAATCGCAAGGTGATTGGTGTAAAGTGGGTCTTTAAGACCAAATTTAATTCTGATGGTTCAGTTTGTAAGCATAAAGCCAGATTGGTGGTGAAGGGATATGCACAGCAATATGGGGTGGATTACCAAGAAACTTTTGCTCCAGTAGCAAGGTATGACACAATCAAACTCCTTCTTGCTTTTGCTGCTCACAATTCATGGCAAATTCACCAACTTGATGTCAAATCAGCATTTCTGAATGGGTTTCTCAATGAAGAGATTTTTGTAGAGCAACCTGATGGTTTTTTAATTCCTGGTAAAGAGGATCAAGTTTATCTTCTAAAGAAAGCTTTGTATGGCTTAAAACAAGCTCCAAGAGCTTGGTATGAAAGGATGGACAATCATCTCATGCAACTTGGCTTTAGCAGAAGTCAAAGTGAAGCTACCTTGTATGTAAGAAATACAGATGATGAGTGTTTAGTTGTTTCAATTTATGTTGATGACATGCTTGTGACAGGTAGCAAACTTGAACTCATTCAAAAGTTCAAGAATGAAATGGAGAAAGTCTTTGAGATGACTGATCTTGGAATCATGAAATACTTTCTTGGGATGGAGGTGCTGCAAACTAATGATGGTTTTTTTATAAGTCAGCAGAAATACATTTCTGATATTTTATACAGGTTTAAAATGCAAGATTGCAAACCTGTAAGCACTCCAATTT
The DNA here is from genome assembly GCF_041381405.1 of Jatropha curcas. Classification (NCBI taxonomy): domain Eukaryota; kingdom Viridiplantae; phylum Streptophyta; class Magnoliopsida; order Malpighiales; family Euphorbiaceae; genus Jatropha; species Jatropha curcas. The sequence goes on from NC_143154.1 coordinate 25,854,872, forward strand.
CTACTGGTTTAAAGCTAGGCAAGGATGAAAATGCTGAAAAAGTAGATGCAAGCCTCTATAGAAGTTTAATTGGTAGTCTTCTGTACCTTACAGCTAGCAGACCTGACATTCTATTTGCTATAAGTTTGCTCTCTAGGTTCATGCATTCACCTAGGGAAACCCACTTTACAGCTGCCAAAAGGGTGTTAAGGTATATAAAAGGAACCAGCACATTTGGGATGTTCTTTGCAGCAGTTGCAGGGGAGAATTTGAAGTTGGTTGGTTACTGTGACAGCGATTGGGGTGGCTGTATTGAAGACTCAAGAAGCACTTCTGGATACTTATTTTCATTGGGCACAAGTTTTTTCAGTTGGAGCTCAAAAAAACAAGAAACTACAGCTCAATCAACAGCAGAAGCAGAGTACATTGCTGCTGCCTCTGCTGTAAACCAGGCTATTTGGCTAAGGAAGATGCTAAAAGATTTGCAGTGTGAGCAGACAGAAGCTACAAAGATCATGTGTGATAATATTTCAGCAGTTTCAATCTCCAAAAACCCAGTGTTTCATGGTCGAACGAAGCATATCAAAATTAAGTTTCATTTTATCAGAGAAGTTCAACAATCTAACGAAGTGCTACTTGTACATTGCTCATCTGAAAATCAGCTTGCAGACATTTTTACCAAGGCCATTCCTAAGGAGAGATTTGAAGACTTGAGACAAAGAATTGGTGTTTGTCACCGAAATGCCATGGAGGAGTGTTAGATTTCTGGCATTTCAGTTCCAGCATACTGTTAATATTTTTCTGTTATTTTTTTTTTTTTACAGCATCAAATGGTGGAGTTAGTGGCTTAAGTTAGTGGCTGTTTTTTAGCTCTTAGTTGCAGATTTTTTATTCAGTTTTTATCCACCTTATGAGTGGCTTCTAAATAGGAAGTTTGTTATTTCCATTCTTGTATAAATTCTGCAGTATTCTTCAATGAAATATATGCTGGAATTCTCTATCAATCTCATAAGATTTAATCTGTAAATTCTCCACTGTAGTTTGTTTTAACAATATGGAAAGGCTAAAGAAGTCCAGTAAGCGCGAAGAAAAGAGTTCAGGTTTTGGGAGTTCAGAGAGTAATAAATATGCAGAAATGATGAGAGAAATAGAATGTGTGAAGCAAGAATTGAGTAAACTTAAACTTGATATGGCTTATGTTTTAGAAGTGAAAATGCAAGCCGAGAAGGAAATCGAAGTCTCAAATTCTAAATGAGGGACTAATTTGAAATCTGTGGAAGCAATTAGAAAGGAGATTGAGGAGGTAAATGAGGAGCAAGTGCTTGTTGAGTTAGCGCGGATTGAGGCATTGAAGGAGTCTGGAGAAATTGAGGTTCAAAGAGAGAAGGAAGGAAGTGAATTCTCACATGCAATGGAGGAAAATAGAAAGAAAATGAAGGATGATGTTGAGGAAATTGATCGCTCGAATGATGTTGAGTCTAAATTGGCTGTTACATTTTCTGATGTGAATGTGTTCCAGAATGAACTAAAGCTTGTTAAAGAAATAGAAAAAAAGGTACTGAGCAATGACAGTTTGAAGCATTCAGGAGGTAGTTTTCGAAAAAGCGACCAATTGGAGGAGTTGCCTTCTTTGAATTCGATAACAGAAGAGTTGGAAGAGGCAAAGAAAGAATTGACTTCAATTAAACAAGAGGGCTTTCAGTTCATGGCTTCAATGGATATAATACGGAGTGAGCTCAAGCATGTTACAGGAGAAACTGTGCAGTTAAAGAAAATGGAACATAAAGCAGATTTAACCTTTCAGAATCTAAATTCAAAGCTTCTTAGAGCGAAAACCAAGCTAGAAGCCGCAACTGCAGCTGAGGAAAAGACTAAAGCAATTGTATCCAATCTCTCTCTCACTCTTGAACAGTTGAAAACGGAAACAGAAGTGGCAAAGAAAGAGAATGAGCTTATTAGTGCAGAAACTGCAAATATCAAAGCAGAAATTCAGAAAACTGTCTCTGAAATAGACTCAACTGAAGAAAGATTGCAGGCTGCAATGCAAGAACTTGAGGCAGTCAAAGCATCAGAATCTTTAGCTCTTGAGAATCTGCAAAATCTTATAGCAAATACAATGAGAGCTAGAGCTTCTTCTTCTCAACAAAGTTCCTCAATTACTATCTCAAAGTTTGAGTACAAGTACTTAACCGGAAGAGCAGTTAAGGCTGAAGAAATTGCAGATAAAAAGGTTGCAGCAGCTCAAGCATGGGTAGAATCACTGAAAGCTAATGAAAAGGAAATATTGATGAAAATCGAACTAGCTCACAAAGAAATCCAAGAAACTAGAACCGAGGAAGAGCAGCAGGTGTATAGAACTGAGAGGTCACTTTCTGCAAAAAGAGTAGTAGAAGGAGAAATAAGAAACTGGAGACAAAAACGAGAGAAAAACTCACTAGCGGATAACTTGGCACAACCATTGAGGAGAAAATCCATGAAAAGTAATGGCAATGCTACTCCAAGAAAGTCCATGAAAGGCAATGGTAATTGGACTCCATCGAAACGTGGCAAGGTTCGAAACTCTTCTTCTCCAGCTGGTCGAATCACACCCGGATCAACTTCTTTCATAATCAGGAAAAAGAAAAAAGTGATGCCAAATCTAGCCAAGTTTTTTAGTGGCAAGAGAATTGGCAAGACACATGAGATGCTTGAACAGACTTGAGAGCTTAAATATGCTTAATGTTTAAGCTCCTTATCATTGTTTCGGTTAATAATACTAAAAGGAAAATTTCTGCTCACATTGAAGATTGGATGCTGGAAGTTTCAATTGATGTTTTCTGTAATTGGTGCTTATCTTCCAAGTTTCATCATTTCATTTTTTCGCTGTCAGTCTTACCTTTGGTTTGGGTTTGATAGGGCCCTTGCAATAAAATTACAAGAATAATTAGGCAGTAGAAAAATAAAAATTATGACACATAGAAATTTACGTGGTTCACCCTAATAATTTAGGGCTACGTCCATGGTACTCAAATTGTTTTTCAAAAACACCCAAAAATAATTTTCTCATTAATTTTTCTCTCCCCTAATTATAAAAAATCCTTCTCAAAACTAGATATCACTCTCAATAATTTTTTTTTTCTCTCTACTGTGTGTTGAGATGAAGCGTACAAACCCCGTTTCTCTCACCCAACTTTTTTTTTTCTTTTCAAAAGAGTGTGGGTCCCACTTGAGTGGGAACACCGCCACCAAAGCGTGTGGGTCCCACTTGAGTGGGCACGGACCTAATAGAGTTTAAGGGTTTTGAGGCAATCCTGTATGGCATAAAAACGAGTCATTTTTTTTTTTAAATATTTTTGTGGACATGAAAAGATGAACTAGCCATTTCATTACACATCTCCAATGTATAAAATACAGAATGAAAATTGGAGAACCTCATTATCGTGTCGTAGATGTGAACATCTTCCACCTCTTGGGAAATTACCGTATCTTAAGATTCTCGATTTGTGGCACATGGATGCTTTGAAGCACATTGATAATGAGGTATATGGAGATGATGAAAGTGCATTCCCATCTTTGGAGAGCTTGAGTCGTAGTAATATGGATAACTTAGAGGAATGGGCAACGGTTGCTGAAAGAAACATGTTTCCTCGCCTTGGAAAATTATACGTGAACGGCTACAAGGATTTGGTTGACTTGCCGGTCATACCATCCGTCAGAAGATTAGAAATTGAGGGAGAAAGTGAAATGTTACTTAGTTCAGTTCATAATTTTCCTTTTCTTACTACGCTTAAGATAAGTGGCTTTCATAATATGAGAGATTTTCCTGCTGGATTGCTACATAATCATACAGTCCTTGAGAACTTAGAGATATTTTATATGGAGAGTCTGAAGTCGCTTGCAAATGAGTTAGAGAACCTATCTGCTCTTAAAGTCTTGAATCTTGAGCAATGTTATGAACTAAAAAGCTTGCCAGAAGGTCTCTTAAAGCTTAATTCTCTGGAGACGGATATGTGAATGTGGCCTTGTATCTTTCCCAGTCAATGGATTTTGTGGTGTGGCTTCACTTCGGTCATTACATATCGAATGGTGCAATAAATTTACGTCTTTATCTGAGGGAGTGCGATATTTGACTGCACTTGAGGATTTGAATGTATGGGAGTGCTCAGAGCTGAATTCATTGCCTAAGAGTATCAGCCATCTCATTGCTCTCCAAAGACTGACAATTGGTGGAAGTAAGAGATTGTCTTCTTTGCCAAATGAGATAGGATGTCTAACCTCACTTCAACAGTTGGAGATCGACTATTGCCCTGATTTGACTTGTTTGCCGCAAGGGGTGCAAAATCTCAAGAAGCTGAGAGTTTTGAGGATTAGAGCTTGTACATATCTTGAGAGGAGGTGCCAGAAAGAAAGAGGAGAAGACTGGCCGAAGATAGCTCACATACCTTATATTTACATCAACTTTCAGCTTATACAGGCACTCCTAACTCCACCTAGTTTTGCTTTTGTTAGCAGTAGTGTGTGAATAGAGTAATTTTAATTGCATATAATTGAACTCTTGATTTCTATGTATACGAAACTGTTATAATAGAAATCTTAGGACAAAATGAATTGTTGCCTAGTTTAGTTCAAAATTTTCCTTTTATTGCTCACTGTTGGAATGTGTAATAGAGAAACAAGAACGAAATAAAAGTCCTCTTAAGGCCACCACGCTCAGTTCTATCATTCAGTCTCACCTTATGTCACGGAATTGATTATGTATTCCTAACTCTAAAAAAAATAATATAAAATAAAATATAAAATAGTTTTAAAAATTATTTGATCAACTATTATGAAATTATTAATTATAATTATTTTATAAATTAAGAAATTTTTAAATAAAGAAAAGTTAATAGAACAGGACAACCTTTTAAATTCAAAAACTATGTAAAGAAAAAAAAAGAAAAGGAATTATAAGATTAATGGAACTAATGAAAAATTATAAAATTTCGTGGCTGATTCTAATTAGTGGATTCTAGCATATTGTAATGGTATCGAATTAGGCAAGTCTTGCCGTTAAAGTAAATGTAAATCAAAAAATTGAAGTAAATGAAATTAATGATTTGTTCCTGTTTGAAAAGCCCGGCGTAGTTTAAAAAATTTAGTTCTTGGTTTAAAATTTTCCATATTTCTCATCAATTTCCATCTCTTTGGATAAAGGGGGTCAACTGATTGCATTGTAAGAGCATTTCTCTTTGTTAAGCTGTTTCCAATCTTCCAAAGTCCAAACTCAAGTAAAACACATAACAATTCTAGTTTTGGTTTTCTCAGATCAGCATATCAGAAATACGAAAAAGATTTATAATTAATTATGGCAGATGCACTTGTTTCATCTCTTGTAAGTACAATCTTGGCAAACTTGAATGATCTTTTGCTTGGCGAGTCTGCAATTCTTGGTGGCTTAGTTGGTTGAGTTGTGGATGGCAAATGGTTTTGTTTCTTGTAGAGGAGTAATGGATTTGCATGATATGGGCCACGAGATTTTTAATGAACTAGTTTTGAGGTCATTTTTTGACGATATCAAGGAGGATATTTATGGAGATATAACATGTAAATTACATGATCTAGTTCATGACCTTCTGCAATCAATTATGAGATATGAGTGTTTGTTTTATTGGAAGTAATAGAGCATTGGAAGTGCCCAAAGGGGTTCGTCACTTGGCTTTTCATAATGATAATCATCTCCTACCTATTCCTATGAACAAGAACAGCCTCAAAGTTCGATCATTGCGTTCGGACCTTGCTCTTCCTTGGACCAAATGTAATGATATTCCTCCCTACTGCACCAAACAAATGCATTTGAGACCCTTGCATTTGGATGGCTCCACCTTTAAGAAATGGCCTATGTCAATTGAGAAATTGAAACATTTAAGATATTTAGATTTTTCTTCCACTCATATTAAATCTTTGCCCGAGTCAATAACCTCCCTCCAAAAGCTTCAGACATTAAATCTCCGTTTTTGTGATTATCTTTGTGAACTGCCAAAAGGCATGAAGCACATGAAAGTTCTCATAAATCTTGACATCAGAGATTGTGATTCCCTTACATGCATCCCTGCTGGAATAGGACAGTTGACTTGTCTGCGAAAGCTTTGCATGTTCATTGTAGGCAAGAATGTTGGTCAGCAGATAGGGGAGCTGAGAAGATTGAATCTTGAGGGCAAGTTGACTATCAAAAATCTTGATAATGTCAAAAACTTAACAGATGCCAGAAGTGCCAACTTGATTTGGAAGAAAAATCTCGAATCGCTAGAGTTAATATGGCAACAAGGGAATGGTAACAACAACTCGGTAGAAAATTTTGAAGAGACTCTCTGTGGCCGCCAGCCCCATTCAAATCTAAAGAAATTGTGCATAATCGGATATGAAGGTTCAAAGTTTCCCAATTGGATGGAGAACTTGCTTTTACCAAATCTTGTTGAAATCTCGTTAACGGAGTGCAACAAATGTGAACATCTTCCATCACTTGGGAAGCTAAAGTTTGTTAAAGTTCTCCATTTATGCAGAATGGATGCTGTGAAGTTCATTGGCAGTGAGGTATATGGTGATGGTGAAAGTGCATTTCCTTCATTAGAGGGCTTGATTCTTGGTAGTATGGCAAACTTGGAGGAATGGGCAATGGTGGTTGGGAGAGACATATTCCCCGCCTACGAAAATTATCAGTGATCTTATGCCCAAATTTGATCAAATTGCCAATTATACCGTCCATCAAAAAATTGGGAATTTTTGGAGGAAATGAATAGTTGCTTAGTTCAGTTAAGAATTTTCCTTTGAATAATGATCTTCATATTGGTGGCTTTACTAACGTGACACATTTTCCTGCTGGATTGCTACAGAACCTTACGCTTCTTGAGAGCTTAAACATACATTTACTGGCGGGTCTGAAGTTGCTTCCAGATCAGTTTAACAATCTATCTGCTCTTAAATGCTTGCTACTTCAACAATGTTATGAACTGGCAAGCTTGCCAGAAGGTCTCTTAAAGCTCAATACTCTGGAGAGACAACGTATAAGCGAGTGTGGCCTTGTATCTTTCCCAGTCAATGGGTTTTCTGGTGTTGCTTCAGTTCGGTCGCTGTCTATCATAAACTGCCACAAATTTACGTCTTTATCTGAGCAAGTGGAGAATCTAACTGCACTTGAGGATTTGGTTGTGAGCGACTGTCCACAGCTTAACTCATTGCCTGAGAGTATCAGCTATCTCACTGCTCTCCGAAGATTGAGAATACGTAACTGTGAGGGATTGTCTTCTTTGCCAAATGAGATCGGATATCTAACCTCACTTCTTTACTTTGACCTGCTAACCTCTCTTTAAATTGCAGCTAATCCAATAGAAATATCTGCTAAATCTCTGTTGGGAAATTTTTATTAGCTCTGGGATTTCTCCTCTTCCATTTTTTTTGTGCTAGCTCTAGGAACAAGGTTTTTGGTTGATTGTAATTTTGTATTTGATTTAATTGATTTTGCAGATGATGTAAATTCGAAAACTATTAATGCCAGATAATCTCTCAAAATTTGCCCAATTAGTTAGAATAGAACCCATAGAAATTGATTATATTATGATGATAATATAATCTTATATCTACTTTTTTATTTTCAGGATTTTTTATTAAAAAAATTAATAAATTAATTTTTTTTAATATATGAAAAAAAAGCTTAATATATTAAAATATATTAATCCAATTCTTAAATTACTAGAAAACATGAGAGAAAGTAAAGAATAGTTAATTTAGAGAGTCAGAGCCCATGAACTAAGGCGGTTTTCATTTTATTTTTTCACTTGATCCCGAAGTTCGTTGGCAGTTGGCAGTTGGCAGTTGGACACCCTACAGTACAAATGCACCTATTGTTGCACATTTCAGAGTTCCAATGTCAGTAATACTGTAAAACTCATTGCAATAATAACATAACAAAAATCTTCAGGATATTTATCACTCAGCTCCAACAACCTAAATTACTGTTACCCCAATCCTCAGGAATTTCACTCAGGCCTTGCTAGAACAAAAGAGAAGCATCACCTGCATCACCTTTCTTTGAAGCCAATCATAAGCAGCAGTGAAATTATTACCACGTGCACTTTCGACAAATATCTAAATCAGCTTGTAGGGTTAAGAGCACGCTCTATTTCCTCCAAAGATCGTCCCTTGGTTTCCACAACATTACCAGCCATGTACAAGACTGCAAGAAGACAGATGGCTGAAAATCCCAAATACACCGTGCTGATCCCAAACTTGGTTACAACGCTCAAGAAGTAGAGACCAATGAAGAAATTTGAAATCTGTTAGCATCAAAGAAAGCCAAGTCATCACATTATATATTACAAACATTTGATAGTTTCAATCTATTTACTAATCATTAATTAATGAATAAGGACAATTAGCCATCTATATAATTTTCCGCAGATTTATGGTTTACTTCTCATTTATAAGTCAATTGCTTAATTCAAAGGTTCTATTTGTTGTTGTCCTCTGCCAAAAACTAGATTCTAAATGCAACAGCAATCAAATGCAAAATCAAATCCGTCTAACACTATTACTTGCTATAACATCGCCATGTGGGAAATAGTAGGAAAGTTTTCTCCTTGAGATCTTTTTGAAGGGCTTCTAAAGTTTTATCAACAAAATCTTTGTTTTTGAGTAATTTCTCTTTTTCACGATTCAGCTTGTCACAGACCTTTTTCAATGACTCATTTTCTCTGAGCACGGCAATTTTCTCCTGCAAAATAGAAAACGAGTTTACATTTCAGCACAGAACCCACCTCCACTCCACATCAAACGTTAATACATATTTGTTAATAATGATTGTGCAAAATCTAAATTTGTACCACTCAAATGCAAGTATTAACATAGAAAAATTTGAAGGTTCTTACATGATCAACAAACACAAGGATGAAATAGTACACTTCAAAACAACTGTGGATATTAGACTTCAGATAATGTTATCGGTACCGAGGTTAATAATCTAGCAATGACGAATTTTCTTTTTCTTTTTTTGCTTTAAACAGAAACTGTGGATAACAATCAAGGAAGGAATCAGCCTAACCAATAACTTTAGAACATGATTTGCGTACTATATGTTAATAACATAAAAAACAGAAACGTAAGCCACAAAATGTGTGATCATATTTCTAATATGTTAATAAAATTGCAATTAGAAATAGTCTAGCTAAGTGGATAATGTGTGATCATATTTGGCCTGCACTTAAAATCAGAAACGTAAGCCACAAAAAATGGTACTTTCTTGTAGTCAAAGCCTGATGGAGAATTGTGGAGGACATTGACTTTTAAATACACATTTGAAAAGTCTAGCATGGCTATACATATATGTAGCAAGTTGTTAAACCAGCATATCTTTCATAAAATACCTCAGCAGCCTGTGAAGTGGAAGAAAGGTATTGATAGTAATAATGTCGCAAGGCATCTGGCACATATGCAGGCGTATTCTGCCAAACATCTAAATTCTGATCTATAACCTGAAGTGAAAGAATTGGAGAGCAATCAAAATGAATGCAAATATTCTCAACAGATACAAAAGCAAATAGTACTTGACCAATGGGCACATGTACAGATTCAACACACCCACTTGAGTCTTGACCTACATTTTCATGCCAAATGAGAGCTACAGACGTGTTGATGCAAGACAAAATTTTAAGAAATATCTGTCTGATGTTGCCTCCAATAGCAATAAGTAAATGAAAATCCATAGTCTGCAATATGAATTTTCAACAGCATCCTTTTTTCTATTTTAAAATCCACATATAAAAACTGTCTTTAACCAGATATGAAATTTTCAAACGGACTACTAATATGTATGGACTTGTCACTTGTGTTAATCAAAAATAAAAGTTGAAGGACCATGCTATCCAAATAATGCTCAGTAAAGCAACTTTTCTACCCTTGCACTGCCATCCAGCTTCAGTCCCAGCATATATAAACATAAGTTATATCCAACTACTAATTTACACAAAGAATTCATGTACTTGTCACAACTTTGCAACTCTAAAACCTTTATAGTTTCTCATGTATTTTTATCATCTTTTGTCTACTTTTGGATAAGCAAACAAGTGGTTTCCGTTTTCAGCTAAATGAGAGAGACAACAGACAATACAGTGCAGAAAATGCTGTAGGAAACGCATGCATACATCTTTACAAGATAGGACCTCCCTGTTTTCTGTCAGAACAAAAGATCTTCATATGAAAATAAAACCATGGAAGGCAATAATAACAAACAAAACAAAATAATTTGCATCAAAAGGTTCACATGCTTCTTCATAGAATGTCATAGCAGTAAGCCGATATCCAGCTATAAGTAAATATTCCTTCACAGCCGCAGTGAAGATCCCTACGCTCATTATCCTTCAAAGGGCCCACGTTAGAGAAGGAAGCATCCTTCTTTTGCCGTAGAATCTGCTTTCAGAATCATCTGATTTTGAATCTAGAAATGCATCCAAGATAAAATTCACAAAAAAATTAGAGAACGATATTATCTAGCCGATGAAATAACACGATTTATACAGCAAATCCAAAGATTTTTAGCTATTTACATTTAAAATAATGCTTGTAGACAAAAATAATCATAATTAATAAATTGAACAAATTGGAGAATGTGTTGAAACAATTATACTATTGTTTGAGCTATAAATACTGAAATGGGCACAAGCAGTTGGAAGAAAACACAGAAATCCAAATATCTTACTTACAAATGGATCTCCTTTCATATCCGAATCAAACACAGCCATAGTTCAGATGTATCAGAGATCCAACTCAGAAGCTCATGCAAATTGGCCTAGCATATATTCATGATATAAAACACATACTAAAGTGCCAGTCCCTAAAAATCGAATAAGATTGCACATACACTCCAGAAGTCATTCTCAACTAATGACATGAATGCCTTACAAGTGACTGCAGTTTATTGTGGACAGTAATGTGGCATGGTGTCAATCCTTCTGCTAAAGAGAGAGAAGCAGAGAAGTGAATTCGTCCTGGTATTTACCTAAAAAAATCATAAAAAGTATACCTATTTAATTTTGGTAGCAGTCTCCACTGTATACAAGTTTCATTGATCTGAATATGGCAAAATGAAATATAGAAATAAGAAATGGTATTTTAGTACTATGAAATTGACAAAAAGAAACAAAGAAAATGCCTCTCGTACACTTCAAAGATTCAACTCTCCGTGCTTATATGGCAAGCTACTTAAAATAATTATAACAAACCTCGTGCTCGTAATTTTTCGACGGACGTAACAATTAATAAGACGGAAATGAACCTCAATGACTATATAAATATTTATATAAATATTAGAGACTATTTAAATAATTATGGCAAATTTCAGGAACCAAATAATTATTTTCCCTTAATATTTTGAATAAAGGTTGAGTGAGGTGTGAGCGAGCATCTTCTACCATTGGGCCGGCTACTGCCAAAGTCAGCAGTCAATGCCGTGTGGAAAAGGCCAAAAAATACAATACTTTTAGTCTACCCCACTGATCTTTCTTCCTAACTTCATTACAAGTTTCTGTTTACCAACAAATAAGAATCGTAAAAGAAGAAGAAAAAAAAAAAAAAAAAAAGAAATTGCTTTCTAGTTTTCTTCCTTTCAGATCAACATATCGGGAATTCTAAAAGAGATTAATTATGGCAGATGCACTTGTTTCTGCTCTTGTTAGTACAATCTTGACAAACTTAAATAACCTTTTGCTTGGCGAGTCTGCTGTTCTTGGTGGATTGAAGAGCGAGCTTGAGAATCTTGAAAGTACATTAAGTACAATCCAAGCTGTGCTCCGTGACGCAGAGGAGAAGCAACGGAAGAGTGAAGCTGTCCAGAATTGGCTTTGGAAGCTCAAGGATGCAGCTTATGATGCAGATGATGTTCTTGATGAATTTGACATAGAAGCTCGAAAACTACAAAGAAGTTTCAAGAACCGAGTAAGTTCTTTCTTTTCTCTTGAGAATCCTCTTGTTTTTCATGCAAAAATGGCACATAAATTGAAGAATGTCAACGGAAAATTAGATGCGATAGCTAATGAGAAACAAAAATTTCACTTAAGAGAAGGAGAGAGAGAAATAGAAGGTAGTGAGGATTTTGATCGGAGACAAACTGGTTCATTAGTGAATGAATTAGAAATTTGTGGAAGAGATAAGGAGAAAGAGGAGTTAGTGAATTTGGTGTTGTCCAATTCGGATGATTTTTCTGTTTATGCAGTATGTGGCATGGGAGGACTTGGGAAGACTACACTTGCTCAGTTAGTGTATAATGATAAAAGGGTAGAAAGTCATTTTCATATGAGAATTTGGGTTTGTGTGTCTGACGATTTTGATATAATGAGGTTGACGAGAGCCATCATAGAGTCCATTGAAGGTAGCCCTTGTAACAATCAAGAGTTAGATCCCTTACAACGCAGCCTCCAAGAGAAGTTAAGTGGGAGGAAATATTTGCTTGTGTTGGATGATGTGTGGAATGAATATCATGATAAGTGGGAGAAACTGATCAATGTATTAAGGTGTGGAACACAGGGGAGTGCTGTAATAGTAACTACCCGAATGGAAAAAGTTGCTCTTATGATGGCCACGGCACCCGTTCAGGTTCAGCACATGAATAGATTGTCTGATAATGATTCTTGGTTGTTGTTTGAGCGGCACGCCTTTAGGATGAGAGATAAGGAAGATTATACACACTTGGAGGCCATTGGGAAAGACATAGTCAAGAAATGTGGAGGGGTACCTTTAGCTGTAAAGGCATTGGGAAGCATGATGCTATTTAAAAGAAAAGAAAGCGAGTGGTTAGCTATCAAGGAAAGCAATATTTGGGATATGCCAGACGATGGAAAAACAATTTTGCCTGCCTTGAAGTTGAGCTATGATCATTTACTGCCACATTTGAGGCAGTGTTTGTCCTTTTGCTCAGTATTTCCCAAAGATTATGCAATGAAGAAGGATCAATTGGTTGAGTTGTGGATCGCAAATGGCTTTATTTCGTCTAGAGGAGGTATGGATTTACATGATATGGGCCATGAGATATTCAATGAACTAGTTTTGAGGTCGTTTTTTGAAGATATCAAAGAGGATTTTTATGGAGATACAAGATGTAAATTACATGATCTGGTTCATGACCTTGCACAATCAGTTATGAAATATGAGTGTTGTTTTATTGAACCTAATAAAACATTGGAAGTTTCCAAAGTGGTACGTCACTTGGCTTTTTCTGATGGTAACTATTGGCTACCTAGTCCTAGAAACAAGGACCTCCACAAAATTCGATCATTGCGTTCATTTCTTGTTACTCCTTCTTCGGGTGATTTTCTTCCTTTCTTGATTAAACAGAAGCATCTAAGAGCCTTGTGCATATTCAACATTGAAAAATGGCCTATTTCAATTGATAAATTGAAACATTTAAGATATTTAGATTTTTCTGGGAGTGCTATTAAATCTTTACCTGAGTCCATAACCTCCCTCCAAAAGCTTCAGACATTAGATCTCCGTTACTGTCAGAATCTCTCTAAACTGCCAAATGGTTTGAAGCACATGAAAGATCTCAAATATCTTCACATCACTGGTTGTGATGAGCTTACCTGTATCCCTCCTGGAATAGGACAATTGACTCGTCTGCGAAAGCTTAGCATGTTCATTGTGGGCAAGGATGCTGGTCAGCAGATTGGGGAGCTGAGAAGCTTGAACCTTGATGGCAAGTTAAGCATCAAAGGTCTTGATAATGTGAAGGATTTAACAGATGCTAGAAGTGCCAACTTGACTTCGAAGAAAAATCTCGAATGGCTAGAGTTAATATGGCAACAAGGCAATGGCAACAACAGCTCAACAGAAAACATTGAAGAGACTTTATGTGGCCTCCAACCACATTCAAATGTAAAGAAGTTGAGTATAGAGGGATATGAAGGGTTCAAGGTTTCCAAATTGGATGATGGAGTTACAATTACCAAATCTAGTGGAAATCTCATTATCGTGTCGTAGATGTGAACATCTTCCACCTCTTGGGAAATTACAGTTTCTTAAGATTCTCAAATTGCGGCACATGGATGCTTTGAAGCACATTGATAATGAGGTATATGGAGATGATGAAAGTGCATTCCCATCTTTGGAGACGTTGAGTCTTAGTTATATGGATAACTTAGAGGAATGGGCAACGGTTGCTGAAAGAAACATTTTTCCTCGCCTTGGAAAATTATACGTGTACGGCTGCAAGAACTTGGTTGACTTGCCGGTCATACCATCCGTCAGAACATTAGAAATTGTGGGAGAAAGTGAAATGTTACTTAGTTCAGTTCAGAATTTTCCTTTTCTTACTACGCTTAGTATACATGGCTTTGGTAGTGTGAGAGATTTTCCTGCTGGATTGCTACATAATCATACAGTCCTTGAGTACTTAAAGATATTTTGTATGAAGAGTCTGAAGTCGCTTGCAAATGAGTTAGAGAACCTATCTGCTCTTAAAGCCTTGTGTCTTGGGCAATGTTATGAACTAGAAAGCTTGCCAGAAGGTCTCTTAAAGCTTAATTCTCTGGAGTCAATACGTATATCTGAATGTGGCCTTTTATCTTTCCCAGTCAATGGATTTTGTGGTGTGGCTTCACTTCGGTCATTACGTATCGATCAGTGCAATAATTTTACGTCTTTATCTGAGGGAGTGCGATATTTAACTGCACTTAAGGTTTTGCATGTACGGGGGTGTTCAGAGCTGAATTCATTGCCTCAGAATATCAGGCATCTCACTGCTCTCCAAAGACTGACAATTGGTGATAGTAAGAGATTGTCTTCTTTGCCAAATGAGATAGGATGTCTAACCTCACTTGAACAGTTGCGGATCGACAATTGCCCTGATTTGATTTGTTTGCCGCAAGGGGTGCAAAATCTCAAGAGGCTGAGAACTTTGGGGATTAGCGGTTGTACATATCTTGAGAGGAGGTGCCGGAAAGAAAGAGGAGAAGACTGGCCGAAGATAGCTCACATACCTTATATTGACATCAACTTTGAGTTTATACAGGGCACTCGACCTTACATTGAACTTTGATTTCTATTTATACGAAACTGTTATATTCTTAAATTGAATAAGTCTTTATGGATGAATTATATAGTGAATAACTTTATTCTTTCTTTAGATTGATGGAGAGTTGTACTTTAAATAGTATCATTATAATTTACTCATAATTTGTAAAAACATATAACTAATCTGAAGGCCCCTATCCCAGTTTCTATCATTCAGTCTCACCTTCTATTAAGGAATTGGTTATGTATTCCTAACTATAAAAAAATAATATAAAATAGTTTTAAAAATTTTTTGATCAACTATTATGGAATTATTAATTATAATAATTTTATAAACTTTAATGTATTTATTGTATAAGAAATTTTTAAATAAAGAAAAGTTAATAGAACATGACAACCTTCTAAATTCAAGAACTATGTAAAGAAAAAAAAAAAAGAAAAGGAATTATAAGATTAATGGAACTAATGAAAAATTATGAAATTTCGTGGCTGATTCTAATTTGTGGGTTCCAGTATATTGTAATGATATCGAATTAGGCAAGTCTTGCCGTTAAAATAAATATAAATCAAAAAATTGAAAGTAAATGAAATTTAATAATTTGTTACTATTTGAAACGCCCGGCCTAGTTAAAAAAATTTAGTTCGTGGTTTAAAATTTTCCACGTTTCTCATCAATTTCCATCTCTTTGGATAAAGGGGGTCAACTGATTGCATTGTAAGAGCATTTCTCTTTGTTAAGCTGTTTCCAATCTCCCAAAGTCCAAACTCAAGTAAAACACATAACAATTCTAGTTTTGGTTTTATCAGATCAGCATATCAGAAATACGAAAAAGATTTATAATTAATTATCGCAGATGCACTTGTTTCTCCTCTTGTAAGTAAAATAAAAAATAATGTTTTCCCAAATTTTTGTAAAAGGATGAATATATTGACACATGCATATATAAATCAAGTTTATTAAGTTTAAATTTTCTAATTTTTATAAATATTTTAATAGATTTAAAATAATCTTTTTAAATACCAATTATTGAATTCATTTTAAATAAATAATCTAGAATTCGGGCATAAACCAATAAATATTAAAAACTTAAAAGAAAAACATCGAAGTTTGCTCTGATTTAAAATTGGTTGAGAAGTATTGTCATCTCCTCTTACAAAACAAAACATAAACATTAATTTTGTTAAATATTTCTCTATTTCAGAGATAATGACATTAAAAAATGAAGTTTAATTTTAATTTCATTAAAAAAGCCACTATTGTGAAAAATGAATTTTATGATTTAGGTGGCATCGTGCTGAACAAAAATAAACACTTAATTATAGTAATAATAAATAAAATATTTTTATATGGATTAGATACTCTAATAGTTACGGAATAATTTATTACAAATCACAAAATCATACCATAGTTGATAATTGCAAACTGAATACATTCTGTAATTCAATCACCATTATCACATTGATCAAATTCACATCAATAAAATGCCATGAAAATAGTTTTATATTATTTACAAAGAACTAATTTCTTTTTGTTGAAAGTATAATTGATTTTCTTTAAGGTTTCATTTATATTGAAATCAATGTCTAGACAAATTCCATAACAATGGAAAAAAAAGAAAATAGATAGAATAAATATTAGTGATATTGTTAATTAATTTAGAAACAAAAGTAAAAGTTTTTAAAATATTAATGATATTATTAATTTAATTAATTATTCAAAAATTGAAATATTATTAATGATATTAATTAAGTTTTCTATTAATTATATTTAAAATAATTTTTAAAGATATAAAAATTATTTCCAACTTAATAGATTAACATTTGCCACATAAGCATTTTAATACTCTAGAATTGTGCCACACAAGCTTTTATGCCTTAACTTTCATATATTTATATAGATAGATAAATAAATGTAGTGAGCTTTGAATGTATAACAAGCAAAGGTAGCGTATCTAATCGAGGGGTGATAAAGTTTGCGTAGCTTATGCTTCAAATTGCAACAAATGATCTTTTTAAGGGCAAAGACAGCCCTTAAATACAGGGAACATATTGCCAAAAAGAAGAACATACTCTTCCAACTCCAACCAATGGTCTTCATGCCTTTTCCAATGAATACTTCATATCAGTTCTTATATTTGAAAAATGTTTGTGAATTTTGGGATTACTAATTGGAAATTTGTGAACTTTTAGAAATTTGTGAACTTTTTAAGGTATGGGATTCTATTCCGCCCCTTGTATTTTATCGTTGTATAATTGAAGGTTATGCTACCATTTCAACTTGGATAGTGCTGTGCTTGCTTCTTCTTCTTCTTCTTCTTCTTTAATGAATTTTGTTTATATTTAAAACTTTGACTGGACCATGAAATAATCACAGAAGAGGAATTTTGTAACCATGTTTTTGTTTTGTCATTATTATAAAGTTTAAATTCCAAACTGGCTTTCTTTAAATCATTATAACTGTGGGTATTAGACATAATTAAAACCATGTTTTTAGAAAACAAATACTAACCTTAAAAAAAGATATCCACACCAGTTATACAATTGCATTTTTTGAGCATTATGATATGCCTATCCAATACAAAATAAATAGTTAAATATTATATATATCACTGCGTTAGTACTTGATTACATTAATAATATGAGGCAAATATTTACTCATATCACATCTCACATCTCACATCTCTCTTTTCTTTTTAGTTTTTAACCCTAGTTTTAGATTGAGACTGTTGCTGTTTAGCTCATATCTTCTTTTCCTTCAAAAACTCAGATTCGTTTTTCTTAAAACAAAAACAAATCTGTCTTTTTATTTTGTTATGGTTGGTTGTCTCCATATTTGGAATTTTTCTTGTTCCTTCTTTGTGAGAGTTTATTATTAAATAAAATTATGATATATGATTTCATTTAGTTGGAGACTTTAGATTTTGATTTGCATGTGTGGATCTTCAATCAATGGAGTCTGGTAATGCGACATGTTCCTCCATTGATGTTATCTAGGCATAGCGGGTGAAATTCATATTTATTCGTCATATGTTGCAAATTATTGGAAAAACAATCCAATTATAGAAGATCCAGATGAGTTATTATTTTGACGTTAAAATCAATTAACGGATTAGTTGCTGCTATAAAGATTTATATCTTTTGTCAATATCAACTCCAAACGGAAAGATTTAATATTATATTTTTTAGTTTTAATTTCATTATTCAAAAAGATATGAATTTTTTTATTTCATTAAAAGATCTGCGAACTCTATTAATCAGTAAACTTCTATGTTTAATCTATATGTTTATTTGTAATTCTTGATATTACTATTAATGAATTACATTTTCAAAAAATAATCTGAGGCAAATAGTCTCTCTCCATCGCGGGATAAACATTATATCAGTAAATAATTTTGATTTCACGTTAAATTAGGAAATAGTTTATCTTTAGACACCAAAATCAAAAAACATAATTACAATCTAACTTTGTATGAAATGACGATCATCATTTAAACCTCCAAATTTGGCAAATGTGAGACTACACTAATAATGACCAAGATGTAAATATAACCTCAAAAAAAAAAAAAAAAAAAAAAAAAAAGAACTGTATTTCAATAATTGAGAAGATATACAAGTACATATAATTACAGAACATCCCTGAGCTTTAACACATGGAAGCTGCAATTCAGACAGTCTTTATATTATAAATTATTAACTCTCTCATATCTCTGTCTTCTGCTTGTCCTCGTGATCTATATAACACACCTTCAATGCTTCTACCCCACTCTCACTAATTCATCAATTCAAATTTAAAAATTTCTATAACTAAATTCATAATTAATCCCATGCAATAGTTTCTCAATATAAATGTTTTGCGTTATACATATGTAATAACACAGGCTTCATTTAACGAATCGTAATGTAATCAAATGCGTTTCGAATATAATATTTATCATAAAAATCCATCTAATTATATTACGCTTTGTTTAATGAAACGTAATATAATCAAATGCATTTTTAATATAATATTTATTATAAAAATACATCTAATTATATTACATTCAATTCCGAGCCTATATTCTCAATTTTCCCTACAAGAAAATGTCATTTTAATAAAAAATATCCCTAAGAACATAAATAATAATAATAATAAAAAACTAAAATTGTTTATATAGAAAATGTGTAAAGAACAAAAAGCACTTTCTTGGTGTTTCTTTATGCCATCATCTTCTTGGCTACAAGTAGACACCAATTTCTTTATGTCACCGCACGTTCCAATTTCAAAGCTTTCTAACAACCCTAAAATGCCTAAATTTCTTAGATTAAATAACCTACAATAAAATACGCCTATTGTGCTTGGAAAATTAGCAAGCAATGCTAACGTGCGCCTGATCGACACTGCATCGTTTTATCTGACCGTTACTTGAACAGTTACACTCTTACGTTAGCATCCACCTCCAGTGCCCGTTAGCATACTGTAATTATTAGCACCTAAGAAAATTATTTTCTCTTCGAATTGGAAATTCGATTTTACATAATTGAATCAGGAGAAAAATATTAACAAGAAAATCTTAATAATTTAGGAAACAAGAACAAAAATTGAAATTATTTTCAATTTATCCATACAATTTTTTTTTTTTCAGATATTTTTTCTCTACTCAGGAATCGTAACCAACATCGGTCTCCAAGCTCTTCTCAATAACCTGTACCTAAACGTACACGATACCGGTCTAAGCGAACCGGCTCCACCTCGCCGAGCTGCCAAACCTCCAGTTCCGCCGCCACCGCCGCCACTTCCACCTCCAACTCCACCTCCACTACCTGTAACAGATAACAACTCTACTTCGCCATCGGCATCGGTATTATCCTCGTTTTTATCTTCAAACGGCGGAGAGGAAACGATTTATAATTAATTATGGCAGATGCACTTGTTTCTCCTCTTGTAAGTACAATCTTATCTGAATATTAACAAAATGAAATATAGAAATAAGAAATGGTATTTTAGTACTATGAAATTGACAAAAAGAAACAAGAAAATGCCTCTCGTACACTTCAAAAATTCAACTCTCCATGCTTATAAAAATGCTCTAGACATCTAAAATTCCAAGAAGATTACATTATATATATGCATCACCATTTTCGGGTAAGCCTTTCTTGAATAGCTTTATTGTATTCTTTGAATAACCTTCCTTTGATTTTAATTTGATTAGTTGAATTTGAATCTGTGTAATTACTCAGTTTTTTTTTTACACTTGATGGAACAGTTTAAGAAATGGATAGAAGAGCTATTGACGATAGAAGAAGAATTGGGACAGTGAAGGCAGCCATTAATATGTATGGAGAAAGAATTCTTGAAGGTAATTCTTCGTTGAAGAAAACCCAAATTGATTTACCTGAGGTATGATATATTGAAAACTTTTTTTTTTGGTTGTTTTATCCAATAAATAGTTAAATTTATGGTATTTTCTTTGTAAATTATTTAAGTTTATGCAGCTTAGTTGATGGTATTGTTTGTAAATTATGTGTTCTGGAATTGATTTATAGAATTCTTCTTCAAGAGCTAAAGAATTGCATAAGGCAAAGAGAGAGATGGTTAGATATAAAGAGAGTAGAAGGGTGGCAGAGTCAGTCACAGCTCAGGCAGAAATTGAGCTTTCAAAGGCTAAAAAGACAGTTAAAGATCTTGCTTTACAAATTGAGGAATCAAATTCTAAGGCAAAATCAAAGATGAGAGATATGGAAAGGCTAAAGAAGTCCAGTAAGCGCGAAGAAAAGAGTTCAGGTTTTGGGAGTTCAGAGAGTAATAAATATGCAGAAATGATGAGAGAAATAGAATGTGTGAAGCAAGAATTGAGTAAACTTAAACTTGATATGCCTTATGTTTTAGAAGCGAAAATGCAAGCCGAGAAGGAAATCGAAGTCGCAAATTATAAATTAGGGACTAATTTGAAATCTGTGGAAGAATTAGAAAGGAGATTGAGGAGGTAAATGAGGAGCAAGTGCTTGTTGAGTTAGCGCGGATTGAGGCATTGAAGGAGTCTGGAGAAATTGAGGTTCAAAGAGAGAAGGAAGGAAGTGAATTCTCACATGCAATGGAGGAAAATAGAAAGAAAATGAAGGATGTTGTTGAGGAAATTGATCGCTCGAATGATGTTGAGTCTAAATTGGCTGTTACATTGTCTGATGTGAATGTTTTGCAGAATGAACTCAAGCTTGTTAAAGAAATAGAAAAAAAGGTACTGAGAAATGACAGTTTGAAGCATTCAGGAGGTAGTTTTCGAAAAAGTGACCAATTGGAGGAGTTGCCTTCTTTGAATTCGATAACAGAAGAGTTGGAAGAGGCAAAGAAAGAATTGGCTTCAATTAAACAAGAGGGCTTTCAGTTCATGGCTTCAATGGAGATAATACGGAGTGAGCTCAAGCATGTTACAGGAGAAACTGTGCAGTTAAAGAAAATGGAACATAAAGCAGATTTAACCTTTCAGAATCTAAATTCAAAGCTTCTTAGAGCAAAAACCAAGCTAGAAGCCGCAACCGCAGCTGAGGAAAAGGCTAAAGCAATTGTATCCAATCTGTCTCTTACTCTTGAACAGTTGAAAACGGAAACAGAAGTGGCAAAGCAATAGAAGGAGCTTATTAGTGCAGAAACTGCAAATATCAAAGCAGAAATTCAGAAAACTGTCTCTGAAATAGACTCAACTGAAGAAAGATTGCAGGCTGCAATGCAAGAACTTGAGGCAGTCAAAGCATCAGAATCTTTAGCTCTTGAGAATCTGCAAAATCTTATAGCAAATACAATGAGAGCTAGAGCTTCTTCTTCTCAACAAAGTTCCTCAATTACTATCTCAAAGTTTGAGTACGAGTACTTAACCGGAAGAGCAGTTAAGGCTGAAGAAATTGCAGATAAAAAGGTTGCAGCAGCTCAAGCATGGGTAGAAGCACTGAAAGCTAATGAAAAGGAAATATTGATGAAAATCGAACTAGCTCACAAAGAAATCCAAGAAACTAGGGTCGAGGAAGAGCAGCAGGTGTATAGAACTGAGAGGTCACTTTCTGCAAAAAGAGTAGTAGAAGGAGAAATAAGAAACTGGAGACAAAAACGAGAGAAAAACGCACTGGCGGATAACTTGGAACAACCATTGAGGAGAAAATCCATGAAAAGTAATGGCAATGCTACTCCAAGAGAGTCCATGAAAGGCAATGGTAATTGGACTCCATCGAAACGTGGCAAGGTTCGAAACTCTTCTTCTCCAGCTGGTCGAATCACACCGGATCAACTTCTTTCATAATCAGAAAAAAGAAAAAAGTGATGCCAAATCTAGCCAAGTTTTTTAGTGGCAAGAGAATTGGCAAGGACACATGAGATGCTTGAACAGACTTGAGAGCTTAAATATGCTTAATGTTTAAGCTCCTTATCATTATTTTTCAGTTAATAATACTAAAAAGGAAAATTTCTGCTCACACTGAAGATTGGATGTTCGAAGTTTCAATTGATGTTTTCTGTAATTGGTGCTTATTTTCCAAGTTTCATCTTTCATTTTTTTGCTGTCAGTTTGTTAGGGCTGGCAATAAAATTACGAGAATAATTACGAAAAATAAAAATTATTATACACAGAAATTTACGTGATTTACCCTTATCTATTTAGGGCTATGTCGGGCAAACTCCGCATAATTCTTCTATTATTAAAAATAATAGATATACAAACAGATTATATAAAAATAATAACACTCAAATTATTTTTCAAAAACACCCTAAAATAATTTTCTTATTATTTTTCTCTTTCCTAATTTTAGAAATCCTTCTTAAAACTCTCTCTACATTTTTTTCTTCTCTCTGCTGTGTGTTGAGATGAAGCAAACGCGTACAAACTGCGTTTCTCTTACCCACCTTTTTTTTTCTTTTCAAAAGAGTATGGATTCCACTTGAGTGGGAACACCACCACCAAAGAGTATGGATTCCACTTGAGTGGGAACACCACCACCAAAGTGTGTGGATTCCACTTGAGTGGACACCTACACAACAGGGTTTAAGTGTTTTGAGGTAATCCTGTCACTTTTTTTTTTTTAAATATTTTTGTGGACATGAAAAGATGAACCAGCCATTCTATTACACATCGTCAGTGTATAAAATACAGAATGAAAATTGGAGAACCTCCTAAATTTGTGTGAAGAAAAAGAAAAGAAATTGTAAGATCAGTGTAAATCTATAAATTATTTCATTTTGTTTTGAATAAACCATCGCCCCTCTTACAGTTTGATCGAACTAAGGGCTATTTCTAAATGTGCGTTTACGATTGTCAACTGACCCACGCTATAGTTAAATTATTTCATTTTTTAAAATTAGATTTTAATTTTTTTTTTTTTTTTGAAAGAGGGATTTTAAATTTTAAAGTAGTCCTCTATCATTGAATTTTTGTAAATAGTTAATATTTTGAATAAAGGTTGAGTGAGGTGTGAGCGAGCATCTTCTACGGTTCTACCATTGGGCCCGGTGACGTCAAAGTCAGCAGTCAATACCGTGTCAGTGTGGGTCATTTGTGGGCTAAATTCAATAATTGGAAAAGGCCAAAAAATATAATACTTTTAAGTCTACCCCGCTGATCTTTCTTCCTCACTTCGTTACAAGTTTATGTTTACCAACAAATAAGAATTGTAAAAGAAGAAACAAAAAAAAAAAAAAAAAAAAAAGTGAAATTGCTTTCTAGTTTTCTTCCTTTCAGATCAACATATCGGGAATTCTAAAAGAGATTAATTATGGCAGATGCACTTGTTTCTGCTCTTGTTAGTACAATCTTGACAAACTTAAATAACCTTTTGCTTGGCGAGTCTGCTGTTCTTGGTGGATTGAAGAGCGAGCTTGAGAATCTTGAAAGTACATTAAGTACAATCCAAGCTGTGCTCCGTGACGCAGAGGAGAAGCAACGGAAGAGTGAAGCTGTCCAGAATTGGCTCTGGAAGCTCAAGGATGCAGCTTATGATGCAGAGGATGTTCTTGATGAATTTGACATAGAAGCTCGAAAACTACAAAGAGGTTTCAAGAACCGAGTAAGTTCTTTCTTTTCTCTTGAGAATCCTCTTTTTTTTCATGCAAAAATGGCACATAAATTGAGGAATGTCAATGGAAAATTAGATGCCATTGCCAATGAGAAACAAAAATTTCACTTAAGAGAAGGAGAGAGAGAAATAGAAGGTAGTGAGGATTTTGATCGGAGACAAACTGGTTCATTAGTGAATGAATTAGAAATTTGTGGAAGAGATAAGGAGAAAGAGGAGTTAGTCAATTTGGTTTTGTCCAATTCGGATGATTTTTCTGTTTATGCAGTATGTGGCATGGGAGGACTTGGGAAGACTACACTTGCTCAGTTAGTGTATAATGATAAAAGGGTAGAAAGTCATTTTGATATGAGAATTTGGGTTTGTGTGTCTGTCGATTTTGATATAATGAGGTTGACGAGAGCCATCATAGAGTCCATTGAAGGTAGCCCTTGTAACAATCAAGAGTTAGATCCCTTACAACGCCGCCTCCAAGAGAAATTAAGTGGGAGGAAATATTTGCTTGTGTTGGATGATGTGTGGAATGAATATCATGATAAGTGGGAGAAACTGATCAATGTATTAAGGTGTGGAACACAGGGGAGTGCTGTAATAGTAACTACCCGTATGGCAAAAGTTGCTCTTATGATGGCCACGGCACCCGTTCAGGTTCAGCACAAGAATAGATTGTCTGATAATGATTCTTGGTTGTTGTTTGAGCGGCACGCCTTTAGGATGAGAGATAAGGAAGATTATATACACTTGGAGGCCATTGGGAAAGACATAGTCAAGAAATGTGGAGGGGTACCTTTAGCTGTAAAGGCATTGGGAAGCATGATGCTATTTAAAAGAAAAGAAAGCGAGTGGTTAGCTATCAAGGAAAGCAATATTTGGGATATGCCAGACGATGGAAAAACAATTTTGCCTGCCTTGAAGTTGAGCTATGATCATTTACTGCCACATTTGAGGCAGTGTTTGTCCTTTTGCTCAGTATTTCCCAAAGATTATGCAATGACGAAGGATCATTTGGTTGGGTTGTGGATCGCAAATGGCTTTATTTCTTCTAGAGGAGGTATGGATTTGCATGATATGGGCCATGAGATATTCAATGAACTAGTTTTGAGGTCGTTTTTTGAAGATATCAAGGAGGATTTTCGGGGAGATATAACATGTAAATTACATGATCTGGTTCATGACCTTGCACAATCAGTTATGAAATATGAGTGTTGTTTTATTGAACCTAATAAAACATTGGAAGTTTCCAAAGTGGTCCGTCACTTGGCTTTTTATAGTGATGACTATATGCCACCTATGCCTAGAAACAAGGACCTCCTCAAAATTCGATCATTGCGTTCATTTCTTATTTCTCCTGGTGATGATTTTCTTCCTTTCTTGATTAAACAGAAGCATCTAAGAGCCTTGCGATATTGCAAATACACCTTTGAAAAATGGCGTATTTCAATTGATAAATTGAAACATTTAAGATATTTAGATTTTTCTCGGAGTGCTATTAAATCTTTACCTGAGTCCATAACCTCCCTCCAAAAGCTTCAGACATTAGATCTCCGTTACTGTCCTAATCTCTTTAAACTGCCAAATGGTTTGAAGCACATGAAAGATCTCATATATCTTCACATCACTGGTTGTGGTAAGCTTACCTGTATCCCTCCTGGAATAGGACAATTGACTCGTCTGCGAAAGCTTAGCATGTTCATTGTGGGCAAGGATGCTGGTCAGCAGATTGGGGAGCTGAGAAGCTTGAACCTTGATGGCGAGTTAAGCATCAAAGGTCTTGATAATGTGAAGGATTTAACAGATGCTAGAAGTGCCAACTTGACTTCGAAGAAAAATCTCAAATGGCTAGAGTTAATATGGCAACAAGGCAATGGCAACAACAGCTCAACAGAAAAAATTGAAGAGACTTTATGTGGCCTCCAACCACATTCAAATGTAAAGAAGTTGAGTATAGAGGGATATGAAGGTTCAAGGTTTCCAAATTGGATGATGGAGTTAAAATTACCAAATCTAGTGGAAATCTCGTTATCGTGTTGTGGTAGATGTGAACATCTTCCACCTCTTGGGAAATTACAGTTTCTTAAGATTCTCAATTTGCAGCACATGGATGCTTTGAAGCACATTGATAATGAGGTATATGGAGATGATGAAAGTGCATTCCCATCTTTGGAGACCTTGCATCTTAATAGTATGGATAACTTAGAGGAATGGGCAACGGCTGCTGGAAGAAATATTTTTCCTCGCCTTGGAAAATTGTATGTGCGCTACTGCAAGAAGTTATTTGACTTGCCGGCCATAACATCCGTCAGAAAGTTAAAAATTGAGGGAGAAAGTGAACTGTTACTTAGTTCAGTTCGGAATTTTCCTTCTATTACTTGGCTTAAGATAAGTGGCTTTCCTAATATGAGAGATTTTCCTGCTGGATTGCTACATAATCATACAGTCCTTGAGAACTTAGAGATAGTTTCTATGAAGAGTCTGAAGTCGCTTGCAAATGAGTTAGAGAACCTATCTGCTCTTAAATACTTGCATCTTCAGCAATGTTATGAACTAAAAAGCTTGCCAGAAGGTCTCTTAAAGCTTAATTCTCTGAAGACAATACGCATAGATGAATGTGGCCTTGTATCTTTCCCAGTCAATGGATTTTGTGGTGTGGCTTCACTTCGGTCATTATGTATCGAAGTGTGCAATAAATTTACGTCTTTATCTGAGGGAGTGCGGTATTTGACTGCACTTGAGGTTTTGCATGTATGGGCGTGTTCAGAGCTGAATTCATTGCCTAAGAGTATCAGCCATCTCACTGCTCTCCAAAGACTGAGAATTGGTGAATGTAAGAGATTGTCTTCTTTGCCAAATGAGATAGGATGTCTAACCTCACTTCAACGGTTGGAGATCGACAGTTGCCCTAATTTGACTTGTTTGCCGCAAGGGGTGCAAAATCTCGAGAGGCTGAGAGAGTTGAGTATTATAGGTTGTCCAGATCTTGAGAGAAGGTGCCAGAAAGAAAGAGGAGAAGACTGGCCGAAGATAGCTCACATACCTTGTATTTACATCAAAGATGAGCTTATACAGGGCACTCCTGACTCCACCTAGTTTTGCTTTTGTTGGACAGTAGTGTGTGAATAGAGTAATTTTAATTGCATATAATTGAACTCTTGATTTCTATTTATACGAAACTGTTATAATAGAAATCTTAGGACGAAATGAATTGTTGCCTAGTTTAGTTCAAAATTTTCCTTTTATTGCTCACTGTTGGAATGTGTAATGGAGAAACAAGAAAGAAAGAAAGGTCATGTAACTAACTCTGAAGGCCACCACGCCCAGTTCTATTATTTAGTCTCACCTTCTGTCACCTTATAAATTTTGGTTTATTCAAATAAAATATAAAATACTTTTAAAAATTATTTCATCAACTGTTATGGAATTATTAATTATAATTATTTTATAAATTAAGAAATTTTTAAATAAAGAAAAGTTAATAGAACAGGATAACCTTCTAAATTCAAAAACTATGTATAGAAAAAAAGAGAAAGAATTATAAGATTAATGGAATTAATGAAATTTCGTGGCTGATTCTAATTAGTGGATTCCAGCATATTGTAATGGTATCGAATTAGGCAAGTCTTGCCGTTAAAGTAAATGTAAATCAAAAAATTGAAGTAAATGAAATTTAATGATTTGTTTCTGTTTGAAACGTCCGGCCTAGTTTAAAAAATTTAGTTCGTGGTTTAAAATTTTCCACGTTTCTCATCAATTTCCATCTCTTCGGATAAAGGGGGTCAACTGATTGCATTGTAAGAGCATTTCTCTTTGTTAAGCTGTTTCCAATCTCCCAAAGTCCAAACTCAAGTAAAACACATAACAATTCTAGTTTTGGTTTTCTCAGATCAGCATATCAGAAATACGAAAAAGATTTATAATTAATTATCGCAGATGCACTTGTTTCTCCTCTTGTAAGTAAAATAAAAAATAATGTTTTCCCAAATTTTTGTAAAAGGATGAATATATTGACACATGCATATATAAATCAAGTTTATTAAGTTTAAATTTTCTAATTTTTATAAATATTTTAATAGATTTAAAATAATCTTTTTAAATACCAATTATTGAATTCATTTTAAATAAATAATCTAGAATTCGGGCATAAATCCAATAAATATTAAAATTAAAAAAAAAAAAAACATCGAAGTTTGCTCTGATTTAGAATTGGTTGAGAAGTATCGTCATCTCCTCTTACAAAACAAAACATAAACATTAATTTTGTCATTAAATATTTCTCTATTTCAGAGATAATGACATTAAAAAATGAATTTTAATTTTAATTTCATTAAAAAAGCCACAGCCATGAAAAATAAATTTTATGATTTAGGTGGCATCATGCAGAACAAAAATAAACACTTAATTATAGTAATAATAAATAAAATATTTTTATATGGATTAGATACTCTACTAGTTATGGAATAATTGATTACAAATCACAAAATCATACCATAGTTGATAATCATAAATTGGATTCTATTCGGCTCCTTGTCTTTTATCGTTGTATAATTGAAGGTTGTGCTACCATTTCAACTTGGATAGTGCTGTGCTTGCTTCTTCTTCTTCTTCTTTAATGAATTTTGTTTATATTTAAAACTTTGACTGGACCATGAAATAATCACAGAAGAGGAATTTTGTAACCATGTTTTTGTTTTGTCATTATTATAAAGTTTAAATTCCAAACTGGCTTTCTTTAAATCATTATAACTGTGGGTATTAGACATAATTAAAACCATTTTTTTAGAAAACAAATACTAACTTTAAAAAAACAAACCACACTATTGCATTTTTTGAGCATTATGATATGCCTATCCAATACAAAATAAATAGTTAAATAGTATATATCACTGCGTTAGTACTTGATAATATTAATAATATTAGTCAAATATTTACTCATTTCACATTTCTTTTGTCTCTTTAGTTTCTAACTCTAGTTTTCGTTTGAGGTTGTCGCTGTTTAGTTCCTATCTCCTACTTTCTACTGTCTCTTTCCCTTTATCTTTATTTTTTTTTTTTTTTGCTTTGAATCTTCTTTTCCTTCAATAACTCAGATTCGTTTTTCCTAAAACGAAAATAAATCTGTCTTTTTATTTTGTCATCGTAGGTTGTCTCCATATTTGGAGTTTTTCTTATCCCTTCTTTGTAAGAGTTTATTATTAAATAAAATTATGATATATTATTTTATTTAGTTGTAGACTTTAGATTTTGATTTGCATGTGTGGATCTTCAATCGGTGGAGTCTGGTAATACGATATGTTCCTCCATTGATGCTATCGACGCATAGCGGGGAAAACTCATCTGTTTTCGTCATATGTTACAAATTATTGGAAAAACAATTTATTAATAGAAGATCCAGAAGAGTTATTATTTTGACGTTCAAATCAATTAACGGACTAATTGCTGTTATGAAGATTTATATCTTTTATCAATATCAACTCCAAACGGAAATATCTAATATTATATTTTTTAATTTTAATTTCATTATTCAAAAAGATATGAATTTTCTTATTTCGTTAAAAGATCTACGAACTCTATTAGTCAGTAAAGTTTTATGTCTAATCTATATGT
Organism: Jatropha curcas; assembly: GCF_041381405.1. NCBI lineage: Eukaryota > Viridiplantae > Streptophyta > Magnoliopsida > Malpighiales > Euphorbiaceae > Jatropha > Jatropha curcas. The sequence goes on from NC_143154.1 coordinate 25,884,500, forward strand.
TTATTTGTAATTCTTGATATTACTATTAATGAATTATATTTTCAAAAAATAATCTAAGGCAAATAGTCTCTTTCTATTGCAAGATAAACATTAAATCGATAAATAGTTTTGATTTGACCTTAAATTAGGAAATAGTTTATCTTTAGACACCAAAATCAAAAAACATAATTACAATCTAACTTTGTATGAAATGACGATCATCATTTAAACCTCCAAATTTGGCAAATGTGAGACTACACTAATAATGACCAAGATGTAAATATAACCTCAAAAAAAAAAAAAAAAAAAAAAGAACTGTATTTCAATAATTGAGAAGATATACAAGTACATATAATTACAGAACATCCCTGAGCTTTAACACATGGAAGCTGCAATTCAGACAGTCTTTATATTATAAATTATTAACTCTCTCATATCTCTGTCTTCTGCTTGTCATCATGATCTATAACACACCTTCAATGCTTCTACCCCACTCTCACTAATTCATCAATTCAAATTTAAAAATTTCTATAACTAAATTCATAATTAATCCCATGCAATAGTTTCTCAATATATATGTTTTGCGTTATACATATATAATAACACCGGGCTTCATTTAATGAAACGTAGTGTAATCAAATGTGTTTCTAATATAATATTTATCATAAAAATCCATCTAATTATATTAGGCTTTGTTTAATGAAACGTAATATAATCAAATGCATTTTTAATATAATATTTATTATAAAAATACATCTAATTATATTACATTCAATTCCGAGCTTATATTCTCAATTTTCCCTATGAGAAAATGTCATTTTAATAAAAAATATCCCTAAGAACATAAATAATAATAATAATAATAAAAAACTAAAATTGTTTATATAGAAAATGTGTAAAGAACAAAAAGCACTCTCTTGGTGTTTCTTTATGCCATCATCTTCTTGGCTACAAGTAAACACCAATTTCTTTATGTCACCGCACGCTCCAATTTCAAAGCTTTCTAACAACCCGAAAATGCCTAAATTTCTTAGATTAAGTAACCTACAATAAAGTACGCCTATTGTGCTTGGGAAATTAGCAAGCAATGCTAACGTGCGCCTGATCGACACTGCATCGTTTTATCTGACCGTTACTTGAACAGTTACACTCTTACGTTAGCATCCACCTCCAGTGCCCGTTAGCATACTGTAATTAGCACCTAAGAAAATTATTTTCTCTTCGAATTGGAAATTCGATTTTACATCATTGAATCAAGAGAAAAATATTAACAAGAAAATCTTAATAATTTAGGAAACAAGAACAAAAATTGAAATTATTTTCAATTTATCCATACAATTTTTTTTTTTCAGATATTTTTTCTCTACTCAGGAATCGTAACCAACATCGGTCTCCAAGCTCTTCTCAATAGCCTGTACCTAAACGTACCCGATACCGGTCTAAGCGAACCGGCTCCACCGCGCCGAGCTGCCAAACCTCCAGTTCCGCCGCCACCGCCGCCACTTCCACCTCCACCCCCACCTCCACTACCTGTAACAGATAACAACTCTACTTCGCCATCGGCATCGGTATTATCCTCGTTTTTATCTTCAAACGGCGGAGAGGAAACGAATAAGTCCTTCAATTTGCGTCTAACTCTCTTCTTCTCCGGCGGATCCTTCTGGTGCTCAGGCTGTTCATCAAGACGGGGAATCCGGCGGCGGCGTTGGGGGTGGTGGTCAGATGTGCGAGAAAGAAGCATCCGGAGTGTCTTGCGGCGGCGGAGGTGAATAACAGGGCTTGTAGTTGGACTTTGAGTCGGGCTTCCCGATACAGAGCACTGTGTGGCTAAAAGCTTGAATTTGTGAAGAGTAGCCATTGAATCTCAGTATTTTAAGAGGAAATGAGAGATCTGAAAGAGAGAGGAATGGATTTGGCCATTTGATTCTCTTTACATTATTTTTGTTCTGTTTTTTGTTTTTTTTGGTTAGAAAAAGAAAAAGACCGGTGATGGGGATACAAGCGGCGTTGGAATATAGGAGGATGGGTTTCGATAGCTCTAAATTGTTATTGCTTTACACGTGGCATTCTATGGGAGATTTGGAACTTATGCTGAATGTGTCCAATTCCAATTAGGCAATAACCAAAGTGTTGAAAATGAAATTGTGTTTGTTTTAAGGATGATAATTAATTATGCTGTTTTCAAAATTAATTAATGTTGTGTGAGTCCAAAAGTTTTGTTATTAATTATGTAGTTGGCTTAAGTAGAAATGAAATAAATGAATGTTAACGTTGTTTTCTAGAAAACTTCAAATTTGGGTATTTAAAATAATTAAATTTTATAATTTCTTCTCTCATTCTCTTTAAGAAAATGTAATTGCCATTTTATCAGGGCATTTATTTTTTTCAATATTTTGATTTCATTAATGTGTATAAACTTTATTAAATACAACAAGCGGGTGTATCACTCTGGAGATGAAGAACCACTGATCGAACCATTTCGGTTTGGTTCAGTCAGCTATTCAAGAGAAATTCAGTTTGTTAAGTTATTTAGTTTGGAATTCATTATTTGGTTGGAATAGATTTCACAGAAATTCATCAAATGGGTTAAAACGAATTAATATGACAACCAATCAAAATAGAAAGAAGCAACTGGTTCCATTCAAATACCAATATTTGTTTGGTCTGCGTCCAGAAAATTTGGTTTCTATTTGGCCCTGACCGTTTGCTCACCCTATATCACACTATGACATTGTGAATTATATTTAATTTTGCAAAATAAATTAATTTTTATTTACATTATATACATGTGTCTGCACAAGTGTACGCATTTAAATATTACTACTATTTTATAACTTAAGTGACATTCACACATTTTTCATATTTTATAGTGATCGACGTCGCTTAATACTCCGACGAACATGTTATCCGTACTCATACTTTATTAAAATGGGCACTAATAAGCTTTAGAATACATAAAAAAGATAATAATGAATGATTATAAATATTAAAATAGACAAGTTATATTTATCTTACAACGCAAGAATTTTGGCACTATTAGCTACTCATATTCTAAATCTGGACTTCGTTAATGTATTCAAAACATTGAAAAGCAAAAGGATAAAAGCAATACCTTCTTAAAAGATGAATTAATTTAATGATAAAAGGAAACAAGCAATTGAAATTATAAGCTCATCCACTAATCTCAGGCAGTGTGAAGTACAGAACCAAACCAATCGATAGAAAATTATGAGAACGTAGCAAATCTTGCTCATAATAAGTAACAGACTATAGCAAATTTAACTATTTACTAATATTTACAGATGCAGAAACTTGAGAGTTAAAAAAAAAGATTATACATCTCCCAAACTGCTGCATCCGACAGAGAAGAGAAGAGCAGAACAGAACACATTCCCCTTGTTGTCCGAAGTTTCATCTCCAAATACCAGCACGAGCTCTGTAGATAAATACTCAAAATATTACCATCCTAGCTCACAAGAAATTGGTCACATTGTTCTTACAATCTTCCCCTGTTACAAAAAATACAAAGGGTTTAGATTGTCTCATACCATGTTCAATGGCAAACATTTCTGCGAGTCAAAAATTTGATTATAATCAAAACAAGAAAAATAATAGATGATTGGATATGTATACTGCCTAGGCTTAGTATGTTAACATCAAAACAAAACAATATAATACTAAGCAAATGGCAATAAATATAGTGAAACTTAAAACATAATTAGTGAAACAAAATGTTTCAACTTTCATCTAAACTAGTAGTAGTAGTAGTAGTATAGTTGCTGACCCATTTATCGGTCTGGATTGAGTCTGGTGAAAATGAAGGCGCTTGATTCAGTAGTCCAACTCCAACATCATCAGTACTAGTAGTAGCAGTAGTAGTTGTAGTCGTAGAGCTGCTAACCCATTTATCGGTTATTGAGTCCGGCGAAAATGGAGGGGCTTGATTCAATAGTCCAACATCATCCTCCTTAATATCCATGACATGTGGTTTCTCTGACCCATAATTTTCATTCTCAATTTTTTTCAGACAGTTCAAAACTTCTGCCATAGTAGGCCTCATGTCTCTCTCCTGTTGTAGGCATCGAAAAGCCAATTCTGCAACTGATGTAGCCATCCTCTTTATTGCATTATCTTTTTCAAAACCAAGACATGGATCTACTAACTCATTTAGTGAACGATTTTGAATTTTGTTGACTGCCATGTTTGCCAAATTGATGTCATGCCGGTGCCTATTGGTGTCTACTGCCTGTAATGACGATATAAGCTCGATCAAGACCACTCCAAAGCTGTAAACGTCGCTTTTATCGGTTAGATGGTAGCACTGATAATACTCGGGATCGACATAACCAGGTGTGCCTTGTGGAGCAGTTGAGACGTGAGTAACATCATTAGGAAACAAACGAGATAATCCAAAATCAGCCACTTTAACACGGAAGTTGTTGTCTAGTAGAATGTTGTCGGTTTTGACATCTCGGTGTATAACATCTGAAGCATGAAGGTAAGCTAAAGCATCAGCTGTTTCAATGGCAACGCTTAAGCGAACAGACCAAGTAAGTGAACCAGATTTTGACCGGTTCCCATGAAGATGATCTGCGACAGTTCCATTAGGAACATATTCATAAACGAGGATTAGTTCTCTGCTACGTCTCGAAGTGCATCCATATAATGCCACAAGGTTCTTATGTCGCAATCGAGTTAGTATCTCAACTTCATTCATGAACTGCTCAGCGCGCCTCATATTGTTCTCAAATAGACGCTTGACAGCAACAACACGCCCATCATTGAGAACACCTGATCAATGAAACAGTAAACACAGCAATTAAGAAACAAAGTGTTATTATCATATACTGCCTTTGAAGCCAATTTATTATATATGCAGCAAATAACACAATATAAAGTCACATTATCTACTAACCATAGTAAACAGTGCCAAAGCCTCCATCTCCTAGTTCTTTGGAAGGATTGAAATTGTCTGTGGCTTCCACAAGTTCCTCATAGGTGAAGACTTGAGCTCCAAAGTAGGTGCTTCCCTTTTCAAGGTCAGATTTCGAGGAGGGATAAGAAGGGGTAGTTTTGGAGAAAGCAATTATAGGTGCAGTTTGCTCTTTGCTTAGAGGAGGAGGTGTAGGCAGGTCTTTACTCTGTGTTTGAGAGGCTACTCTTTTTCTTCGTTGTACCATGAGCAAGAACCAGCAACCCAAACCAATACCAACAACTCCTGCTCCCGCTATGCCAAGTCCTGGAAATGAAATAGAAGATTGATAAGATTTTCTGTCATTGTGAATATGCAACAATCTATTCATAGCAGACTGAAACTATACCTACTCCAAGCGAAACTTTAGATTTGCTCCCTCCTGTAACAATCATGACATACAGAAACATCAGTTAAGACATGAAAGACCAAACTGGCACAAACTTCAGGACGTAACTTTTAGGCAGAATGAATAATCGCTTCTAAAATAATATTATTGTATTATTGTCTCTGTTTTTTTTTTTTTTTTTTTTTTTTTTTTTTTTTTTTTTTTTTTTTTTTTTTTTTTTTTTTTTTAAATTGAAGAACAAATAGATTCCTGAATTCAATCAAAACTTTCTAATAGAATGATGTTCTTGTCTTCATGTACATTTCTGACCAATTATAGCATATCAAATATGAAATTTAAGCCAATCTTCCGAATCACCAAGGAAAATTATAAAATGACACAGGAATTCAATCTCACCAGGGATTCTACATAATAGTTCCGCAATATACACATAAAATTGTTCCTTTACTGGTAAAATTTTGCAAATTTCAGATTGGTATAAATTTCATTCAAAAATAGGACAAACATACTAGGCACTGATGAGCTTTGGCTTAGTATTGGAGTCGTCTCCTGTAAGATTGCGAACTTAAACAAAGATTAGAGCCTAAATAACGAAGAAAGAAAAACAGGGCAAAAACAGAGCATACAAGTGAATTGCATTTTCCGTTTTCCCCTCCCTAAACAATAAATATGCCTGCCTTAAAGAACTTTTGGGAGAATTGTTTATGAAGGTTAAACGAGATGTGTATTTAACATCTCCTGCATAGGATTGGGGCACAGATAGAGTACACAGAAGACCCAAGAAGGCGAAGCTTAATCTAGATAATTATCAACTAAATCAAGAAATTAAGACTCTGCCTTGGTGGTTCTTGAAGTTCAACGAAAAGCAGTTGGTGTAACTTTGGTTTAATGGTATTGAGATAGACTTGGGGAGATTGAGAATTGCCAGTTTGAATCTAAGTTAGAGCCCAATTATAAAAGGGCCATTTATTTCTTACCTGGGCAAAGCCGATCACCACACATGCAAAGGAATTTATCGGAGCTCGCATCAAACCCACAATGCCCACCAGAGTGATAACACTCTTCGCAATCATCAGCATAAGGATTTCTATAACTCACATTAAACCCATCCCTCAAAACCTCCCCAAGTAAAGACCTATTACCCTGAAGAACATGAACAGATTTTTCAAGAATTGGCACCGTAATAATAACGCTGCACTGAAATATATTCAAAATAGGATCGCTAGGAACCGGACCAAACAAGTAATAAGCATCCCTCTTCCCATTCATTTCACAAGTGAATAGGTTATCCGGCTCATAAGGTATGACAGAGTCATTGCATCCATAAAACATAGTAAGAACTTCATTGCTAGAGCCAAGACTAAAGAGCGTGTTATTAAAAGTGGTATTAGCTAATTGTTGGGCGCATGTAGTGTTGTACAGGTCTGATCGGGAGAGAATAAGCGTCTGTCTGGCTTGGTCGAGTTCAATGACTCGGTAACTCAGTGAGTTAACTGTTAGAAGAGTGATTGAATCGTTAACACAAGTGAGTTGAAAACCCGGCAGGCCGCAATATGCTGGATTTTCGCTGCCTGTAAAAGGGTAATAGATGTCTACAAGATCTCCACAGTAGAAAGTCCGGTTGCAGCTAGAGAGAGTAGCATTAGAGGGAAACGACGTCGTTTCAAGAACGCAGAAAACAAAGATGATGATAGCAGACCGACAGACAGTCAAGGTGGTGGAGGTGGTGAGTGGTTGCATTGGAGGAGGAAGGGTGAGAATTGAGTGTGAAAAGGCATAGAAGAATAATAGGATGGTGGTGAAATGGAGGATGGTTGTGGCCTAGAGTGGTGATGGCATGGCTGCCTTCGGTTGACTTGGACCAGAGTATAATGTGTTTTCAAGGATGTTTTAAAAGGATCCATGTAAGAAAATGCAAATGGTGGCTTTGTGTCTACGTGTTCCTCATTTTCTTTTTCTAAATTAATCAATTACGGATTTTTGTCCTCTTATTTGAATTAAGATAATTAAATAATGTATAGTGAAGGGAATTAGGTCATCATCGTTTGGTAGAATTTTCGGAGGAAAAATTTTTTTAAGTATATTTTTTCTAGAAGTAGTTGAAATTTAGAAATCACTAACACCAAGGTTGTTGAAATTTCTGGTGTGTTTGGACAGCTAAAGAGACGACTTTTCCACGTTTGTAGTTCATATTCATGATTGATCCATTAATTTTTTATTATTATTTCAAATGAATTCTATATACAAATATATGAATATAAAATATATTTTTTATTGTATGTGTGATTCAAATTAAAATGATATTCAATTAAAACTCTTTAAAATAGTAATAATTATAGAAAACTCTTAAATTTATAAGTAAATTCGTTCCTAAAAAGCAATATTTTTGTGATGTATTTTTTCACAATATCGTAAAATTGAAAAGTAAAAGTTAAAATAAATTTGAATTATAACAGTGATGAGCAATAATTGATTCTAAAAAAAAATCAAATTCAATCGAATCATTTTGATCTGGTTCAATTAGTTATTTTATAAATTTCATAATCAATCGGTTTGGCAGAAAAATTTTACAACTTTTAATTTTAATTTAATTTAATTTTATATATATCTAACTATATCTATTTTTATGTTTAAACTAGCTGATTTAATTCGAATTAACCAAATTAAATTGGTTCGATTCAGTTATTTATATCATTATCACTAAAAATATTATCCATCCAAATGGAATGCTCAACCCTATTTGATTGAAAGACCTAATACATTTTTTTTTTTTTTTTTTTTTTTTTTGCAATTTTAGAACACAGAAAAATGACAAAATTTCAGCAATCGTTTTCTTCACCGAAGTGGTTTTAGCTGAGTTCATGTATCAAATTATCAAATGTATTGGATGGGGACGGCTGACGTACAGTCCAACCACCCGGGTATGGGTTTAATTGGAGTTCTATAGTAGATTTGATTGGTCAAAATACAAGATCGTATATAATATGTATTTCATCACTATATTGATACTAGCCACAATATTTTGATGAAGTTAATTAAGTTAATCTTGAAAATACATAATTGTCAGTGCTTTTTTCACTAATATTTATCAAAAGAAAAGAAAATACTATATTTGGAAAATTAGAAGGTAATGCCTATGGCCAGATCCAAGAAACTTCTGTTACTAGTAAATCAATATAAATTTGTATTTGAGAATGAAACATTTTTTTTTTTTTAAAGAATGAAGTCATATATATACAATCATGGAAACAGCAAAGGAAAAACAACGATAGAAAGAGAGAGATGAAAAAGTAAGAGTGACACTGAGTACAGCGAAAAGAAGTATCAAATCCTCAAAAACAAAATATATGGTTATAAATCATATTTTCCTACTAAGCCCATATTGAAATTTACAAATATGACATTTATTTGTTAATTATTGATTCGGTTGTCATAGTTATACTTAATATAATTACTTCCCAACTACTAGATTTTTAATTTTTTCTATTTAATTTTATTGAATAATTAATTTTTTTCCGAATTAAATACTTGATTAATATAAACTATTTTATAACTGACATACTTTCCATTCCTTATATTTAATTTCAATATGTCCTTATAAGTATATACTTATATTTAACATTATTATTATAAGCACAGAAGGAAGTACTTTCAGCGAAAAAATTTCAGTAAGCATATGCAATTTTTTCTCTTCACGTATTTGCTATTTTAACAAATCGATTTTTCTATTACTATCATGAGATAACCAAAAATTCATTTGTATATGCAAATAGTTTGTGTTTTATATTTGCTTGATGTCAATTTTAACTTCATAAACTTTTAGAATTTAAATATTATTATACTTAGGTACTTCAATTTTGATTGATTGCTCATACTAAAATAAAATTTATTATGAAATATTTTTTATTTAATAGTGATAAACTTTTCTATAGCTATTACACTTCTATTCTTGAAAATAACAAAAAATGGGCTTTACAGTGACAACGTTAATCTTGAAAATAACAAAATGGTTGAACAGTTAACTCAGACATTTAACTTGTCTTAGATCGAGCATTATAAAATCATCTTAGTACCTTATTTTATGTTACAACTGAGTTTTGTATTTAATATTTTAGTTTATTTATAAATAAGCCCCTTAATATATTAATTACAGTCTATCAATATGGTAACAACTAAGATGGGTAGAGAACAAATTTACTGTATATGTTTCTTTAGCTAAGTTCCAATAAATTTTTGAAACTAAAAGCATATATCTCTTTAAAACACAGTTGAAGTTCTGAACGACATGAGAATTTAAAAACCAACATATTTATCATTTTTCTAGTAGTTTTCGCATTACATACTAAACTACATATTTACAATTTGGTGAAAAGTAGGTCATCATCTTCATAATAAAAGATTTGTAGAAAAATTAGTTAGTGCACACTTAATTTATAGAGGTAAAACCAATGAAATTTAAAATAAAATAAAAAAGTGATTATAAAATGGAAAAAATTTAAGTACTTTGAAAACTCAATAACTTTATTCTAATTCTTAAATAAATGATGAAAAAAGTTCAGTAATTCTGAAGTCACCATTAGTATTTTAATATGTATCAATTCACGTGAAACACAGATATTATTTTAGATTATTCTTGACAACCAACCAGCCAAACAATAAATTTTGGATTATCCATTATCAATTTTTGAAAAGTTCAATTGATCCTGAGCTCAAAAGCAGATTAAAAAAAAAAGGAAAGGAAAGACTTAAGTTAATTAAAATATGAGAGTTAGAGGGTAGATTCTAGAGATAGAAATAGAATTTTGTCACAGCCCCATATGCTCAAACATTTGTTGTTATCAAAAAGATGAAAGAAAGCTTGAGCGAGCTTGTTTTGATTGTTTGTTGCAACGTTAGAGTTAATAAATTCAATGGCAAAATATTTTGTACTAGCAATTTAAATCTAATAACTCTTCTTGCTTCAAAATTTTTTAGAAAGGTCAATCATTTCTTATTTTTGGTCATAAAATTGCAGATATAACAAATTTTCTTCGTCTTGTTGGAATTGAATAGGTCAATTACTGTATCTGATTAAGAGAATGATAAGGTCAAATATTGTATGCCGTGGAATTATAGGGGAAGTGTTTGGTTAGAGTATCATCCACCATCATGTTTAATCATACCTAATATCTTGGTATTGTCTAATAAAAAAGTAATAAACTAATTGATCATCACCTAATCCTGGGGTGATTGGGTGGAAGACAACATATTCTAATCAAGGATGCCATGCTCGAGGACAAGTTTTAGTGGGCTTATATGAAGAATAGTAGAATTTTCTTGCGGCACTATTGTAAACTAAACAAAGATGCCACCCCAGAAAATAGCAAGGAAAAACAGCAGTAGAAAGAAAAAGAAGACACACCTGATTCCTGTTGATTTGTTGTTCCACAACTAAACGGTTGAGCCTGATCAGTGCAATAACAAGCAAATGAACTAGTAGTATAGTTGTAACCACACAGCCCACCAGACAATTTACACGTGGCACAAGTAGAATCATTTGCAGTCCATTGAAGTCCAAAACCCTGCTCTAAAGCTGCAATCAAATTTTCCTCTCTAGGACTAATCTCTATAGGCAGAACAGCTGATTCTGTTGCCGGAACAGTAACGCTATTTTTGCAGGATACCAAGAAGCTGATTATTGCATTGTCATAACCACTTAGCCTTCTTGTCACATAAAAACCATTGCTATCGCTGTCGTTTAAGGTACAAGTAAACTGACTTGAAAACCCTTGAGGAGTAGGAATTGCAGTCGAAAGAGCAGGACAATCATAGTACAGAGTTATATTCCGAATACCCGAAGAATAATTGAAAGAAGCTGAATTCAAAGTGGTGTTGTGAAGGAGATTAGGACAGATTCCTCCTATGTAGTCTGTTCTAGCAACCTTAAGAGTCCGTGACTCGCTATCGATGTCAAGGACTTGGTAAGTTAGATTCGTGATTGTGATCACTGCGGTTTCTTCTGTGCAATTAAGCCAGAAGTCCGGTTGGCCACAGTAATTAGGTCGAGCTGATCCCCAGAAAGGATAGCTAATACCTGTAATGTTTCCACAATCAAATGTTCCGCTGCAGTTCTGGTATCGCTCATCAATTGCAGATACAAATCTTGAAGGGTAGAGAAAGATTATAGTAATGATTAAAGCCAAAGACAGGGTTGTGAAGGAATAGGATTGCATTTTCAGAGAGAGGAAGAGAGATGAAGAGATGCAGAAAATTCTTCTTAGTGCTTAGATATAACGTAAGGAAATGGAAACGTGTTTTGGCTTTTGACAAAATGAAAAAAAATTAATGGGTTTGGCTGCATTTGGATGAGTTTCAAGTGTATGTGATTTTTGTCAAAGAAGGTTCTATTGGAATAGTTAAAGGTGGTCAATGATGGAAAATAATAGGAATAAAGTGACTCAGCAACTTATTTTCTAAGCATTTGTAGCAGGAAACCTATGGAATAAGCTAGTATAAAAATCAAAACGCTGAACATACATGTACAGTTAAATATATGGTCCTTTCTGAAGAGTCAAAATAAACCACCCACACAGAAAATCTGCTAAAATCAGAAATTTAAAATAATTTTGAAACACTCGTGCTTAATATTTTTATATTCTAGAAAGCAACAAAGTCAAGAAAATGAGGACCGGTGTTTATAATATTTTAGTTTGTAATATCTATTTTTACAAAGTCTAAGCTAACAAAAACCTGTGCACATCTACATCTAACATGTTTCCTCCTGAGTTTCCTCCTTGTATAGGACCTAAATTCAAGATTTGACAGGAAAAAGGCTGATTTGCATAAGATAATGGATGCTGAAATTTCTTGAGTTTTATGGGGACTTTATTACTTCTTGGAACTGTTATGCAAATTCACAAACCAGATTATTAGAGCGTAATGTAAGGCAGTCTCCTTCACAGAAAAGGAGAGTTGGAAAGGAATTTCCAAACTGGATGATGATGATGAGAGGTCTAGAATAGGAGAACAAGCAAGGAACGCAGACTAAGATGTTTTTTAACAGAATACTAAAATTAATCAACATAAGCTTAGACAGCCAAACAAATAATTCCTAATATCAATATTCTTATAATTAGTGAATTCATCATATTTTCCATGTGTTCAGACTGGAAATGGAGACTATCCAACTTTGAAAGCTACATGGAGACAGAAAATGGACCACCACTTCAAAATTTAAGACAATCTTCATTTATATATGCCCAGAGCCTTAAATACTCTGCACAATAAATTGTAATCCTAAACATCTTAATTAAGCACTACAAAAGTGAAAGTTACAGTTTAATTTATTTAACTAATAGTTTCTTAAGTTCCAAAGTTCAAGTTCTGAAGGTATTTTGTAATAGAAAATTTATCCTTATACATCAGAACCAAAATAAAATTGTGTGTAATAGGTTGTAACGTTGCCGAACATTGACCATAACTAGTGTGTGAAAGTGACTATTGTGAAAATTACTAGTTAAATAATTAATCACAGCCTGGAGGGAAGGTACCCTGTAATTGTCATTGCCTGTACCTAAAATTAATCTCACCATCTAACTCCAGGGCATAAAAGAAATGCCTATTAGCTATAAAAGGAGGCACATACCTGGCCTGGAAGAACATAGATTTGCAGTTGGTTGATCATTGCAAAAGCAAGTAAATCCATTTGTAGTTGTGTTAAATCCACAAGTCCCGCCAGAGTCGACACATGTAAGGCATTGATCATTAGTACTTATTTGCCACTCCAATATAAACCCCTGCCCTAATGCATCATTGATTGATATTCTATTGTTCTCCAAGTCCTGAGCACTTGTTTCAAGAACTGGAACAATGACACTGCTATTACACGAATTGACTGAGACTTCTGTGGTTACGCAATAGACTTCGATGCTTGTTCCATTTATTAAGCAGTCAGGTAGATGAATAATTTCTGAGAAAGGACTATTTGGTGTGGAAGAGCAACCATACAGTAGGGTCAGGTTCCTAAGCCCTGAGGCATATCTGAAGATGGTGAAATCTAGGGAACTATTATACAAGTAGGTAGGGCAAATATTGTTATGGAAATCCTCTCTAGCTAGTCTAAGGACCTGATTTTCAGAGGTCATATCAAGAATTCTGTATGTATTAGAAAGAAATCTGATAATTGGGATATTGTCTTGGCACTTCAGCTCAAGACCTGGTAGACCACAATAATCTGCTCGGTTTCCGCCCCAGAAAGGATAACCGATATTTTTAATGTCTCCACATTCAAATGGCTGAGTGCAGTTTGTATAATGATAATCATAGGCTGCAAAAGATATATGAATGTCTCTTGAAGAAAGAAATATGAGCAAAAGAGAAAGAAATGTAGGTGTAAAACGACTAGTATACATATTTTTTAATCTAGCTAGAGGATAAGGAAAAACGGGGTACACAAAGTAGATAAGGAGAGAAATGATGGAAAATTGAAAATCAAATGGAAGAAGGACAAGCCTGTTTTGGAAGTTCTACTTGTCCTTAAAAGATGCTGGAAACAGTAAAATTATGAGTCACTCCAAACTCAGTCAATGGAATTGATTGCAAATTGTAAATACTAATATCCGAATCTTTAGGAACTAACAAACGTTGTAATCAGACAAATTAATGATATTGCACTGGAATGATCTTCTAGGAATAAGTTCCAAGTGCAAAAGTTCAAAATAACCATAAATATTATACACCAAATATGAATCAGAGACTGTAAAAATATTGACTAGTATGCTTGTCCCTGATTTTATGTGGGTCCAATAAATAAGCTTCATCAGTATTTCATTTTCTTTAAGCTGTATTCCTGCTTTAATTCAGTACTTGCAGTGGCTAACATAATCTGCAGGATTCCTGTTGTATTCTGCACACTGCACAGTACTAACTGGCACAAACTAATCTGCATAACTTACTAGTGGTGAAAGCAACGCCATTTGTTGTTGCAAAAAACTTCACTAAGCAAATAGTCAACTACCATTATTATTGTTTAAACCAGAGAGAATGATACCCATAAGGGTATGGAGCTCAAATCGCATAAGATAACAAGTGGGGGTGCGGGTGCTTATTAAACTAGCATGTGAAGAATGATGATCACAGAATGAAGGGTTTTCACACCTAATTGCTGCTAAACAACTCTGATCGTGAGGTACTGCCGAAGCAGAAGTTGGCTAATTAAATCATCATAAAATGAATCTAAAGAAAAGAATTTGCAGGACTGCAACTGAAGGAATTGACCTTAGTTGACTTTTGAAGACCATATGACGACTGCAACCACTAGAAAGATTCACAGTGATCATCTATTTCTGAACTGCAAACTTGTTCAATTTGTTGGCGGAGCAATTGGTGAATCGGAAGTTTATTGTTATAAAAGAGCTATTGAGCCCTTTTTAATTGTAAAAATTTTAACTGTTCCATTTGACATTAGCTGCGAAAATAGTTGGTTCAAGATTATTGGCAAGAGATAAATTTTACCTTGTCACTTGTCAGCAACAAGGAAAATGCTAAGGTTACAGGCTTTGCCAAAAATATCAAACTAGAAGCACAGCATTTCTCGGTTGACAACGACGTGGCTGACATGCTACCAAATCTTCTTATTATCCAGTTGTTATGATGGCAGCACCTTTGAAAAATATCGTATAACAACAATAATTAATTGTTCACTAGTAAAATTGTGACTACCACTGTCTATAAACTAAAAAGCCTACGTATCCATTGTTAATTCGTCTAGTTCCGCAGTCTATAGTTATGAAAATATATATGGTGAACTTTCTTTTGACTAATTCATGAGAAAAGTAATAAACAAAGAAAAAACTGGAAAGAATCAAATGGTTAGGTGTTAACTTGCATCAAATAGATGGAGATGGATACATACCCGGTCTACTTTCAGGAACAGCATCTGGTGACCAAGTAGCACAAGTTTTTGATCCTGTAATTTGGCCGAGGAGACAATAGCAAGTCGTTTCATTAGAGAAGAAATCATATCCACAAGCTCCTTTCGAACTGAGACAATCATTACAAACTGTATTATCTACTTTCAATTTCACTTCAAATCCTTGTTTCAAGCTTTCTTTCAGACCTGTCAAATTGAAAAGCATTGTTTCCAAACTCAATTCATAAACCGGCACGAAAACGCTGCGATAACATGACCCAGGGCCAACAGCGTTCAATAAGACATAACCATTTTGAGGCAGAGACCCTGCGATGAAGCAATTGAATAGTGCTGGGATTCCAACAGGGCAACCGTATATAAATGTGAGATTCCGATAACCTGGAGAGTAATCGAAAAACTTAGAGTCAAGTGTGGTGTTAAGGAAGTCAGGTTTACAGAAATCATAGATATAATCTTCTCTTGCAATTTTCAGAATCTGATCGTCGTTGTTGATGTCCAGAACACGGTATTTTACACCGTTGATTTCTATTTTTGTTATATTTTTTTCGCACTTGAGCTCCAATTCAGGAACGCCGCAACCATACTGCCGATCACTTCCCCAGAAAGGATAGCCGGCGGAAATATTTCCACAGACGAATTTAGTAGCACAGGAAGTGTACAAGTCTGGGTTGCCTAAACAACAAGGAATTGCAATAGAGAAGAAAAACAAAAAGAGTGAAAATTTTGAAGAACTCATTTAAGTGGAGATGGAGAATTGTAAAACCTGAAAATGGAACAGTTAAAAGAAGGATTTGATGCAGAGGATACAGAAACGAGCTACATGCTATGAAATGCAACTACACAATGTGGTGAAAAAAAAAAAAAAGATATGCTTGACTTTTGTAACAGAGTAGTTGAGTTATTTTTTGTTTAATTTTGAAGTATATCAATTGAAAATATAGACGTATAGAAATTAAATAATAAATGATCTTTAAAACTAGAAAATAAAAATATATTTTGGGACATACGAAAAAAGAAAAGTATATATTGGGACAAATGCATTATTATTATTATTATTATTATTATTATTATTATTAATGTGAAAGCAAATATTTTTATTTGAAAAAAAAATCAGTAAATTGAATCTTATTTAATAGTATAATTGTATTTTGGTCAAATAACTGAATTTAATATATATAGAAATTAGGTTTCACATGCTTAGTTTCCACCAACCAACCATTTTTCCACCCATGTTCATGGGAAAAACATTTTTCCACCAATATTCATGGATGTGAGATTTATCCAATGTAGGATTCTGAACAATTACTGTAAACTTTTAATTGTCGATTTAATAAATATATTTTATATTTATTTAATTTTTTGAGGAAAATTGCAAAGTTGATATTGAAGAATCTTTCCAGCCAAGACTTTAATTTTCCAGGGGAACCTTGAACCTAGAAACATGCGTTTTGAATACGATTTTCAATTTTTTAATTTCTCATTATTTAGCCAAAAAAAAATTGTTTGAATAACAACTACTTATATAAGAAAAATGATAAAAATTATCTTAATTTGATTTAAAAATTTTACTTGGACTTGATTGGATCAATTGGAAAAAAAAAATATAACTTTTATCCAAAAGAAAAAAAAAATGTATGAAGCCCAATAATCATTAAACTCGAAATAATTGAAGTGCGGCCCAAATGTTTAGGGATGGCGTGCGCATTGACAGGTACGTACCACATGCTACCTTGCTCTCGATTTATAATAAAATTAAATTCACTCATAACTTTTATTTTTGTAAAACTAAGGGCGGGTTTGGTTCAGCGGTTCATACCAGCTGATATTTGATAACTGATGGTTGATAACTGTAACGATTAGTTAATTATTGTTCGTGTTCGGTGAAATTTTAGTAGCCGTTTCTGTTAAAATATAAAATGACTATTATAGACATAATTATTTTTATATATTATGCTGTGTAATGTATATATATCTTTTTAATTTAAGATGATATATTATTTTTTATTTTAATATATTGCATAAATAAAAATATTAATTAAATTTTTAAAATAATATTTAAGAAAAATCGTTAAATAATTATAAACAAAATTACCATAAAAATATTAATTTGAAAAAAAAATAATTTTAATTATTTTTTATAAGGTTAATAAAGTTTAAAATAATATAAATACGAATTAACTACTAGCTGAAATGAAAAAACTCATATACATAGCTTAAAAAAAAGCAGCTATTAGGACTTCTATCAGCTATCAGCTGTGGATTAAAAAGACTTATCAAACACATACGTTGTAGCCGTTGGATATGAACAACTATCAGCTGACTAAATAAGTTAAACCAAACGTACCCTAAAATTTTTTTTCCATTTTTCAATTATGTGAAAAAATTAAAATATTTTAAATCCAACGCGGCAATTACCCCATAATTCACTTAAAAAAAAACCCTATAATTTAATATAAATATATTTTTTCTCTTCACTCTCACTTAGCTACTACCTTCCACTCACCATCAACACCACAACAGTCACCATTGCCATCATTAGCTGAAAATACATGTTAGCTTTCTTGCTATGTTCCTTTAGAATTTTCATTCAATTGAGATCATGTTCATTGATTCTAAACAAGATGAATAATATAATTAAGCATGTATATTAGAAAATTGGTTAAAAAAAACTCTAAAATTATTGTTGAGAACTCCGAACAATTTTATTTTATTTGTTTAATTTAATGTAATTAAATCCCTAATTTTTTACTTATTTCAAACCCATTTACTTTAATCTATTATAATCAAATCCACAAATTTCTACTTATCTAAAACTCATTTACAACAAAATCAATCAAATAATTTGTTTTCCTTGTTTTATGAAGTATGACATCAAAGAAAAGGATCCCAAAATAAAATTTATCCTAAAAATAAAAAATACCAACTTAAACCAAATTTTTTTAAAAAAAAAAGACATTAGAACTTCGAAAAAATTATGACAGGAATGTTGAAAATTCCATTTTGATTAAATATGAAATTTATAAACTACTTACAAGGATGAATAACTATCTAGCTAATAGGTTAAACTTACCTTTTAGCATTGATTCACGCAAATCCAAATAAGCTCATATTTCTCAACTTTCAATTAACAATTTGTAATATTACTGAGTTGAAATTAAGAAATTTAAAATTTACACAGTCGGTTGCTATGTCAGTACTTCAATGATTTTTTTTTTTTTTAATTTTTTTTGATGAATGGAAGATCAAACTTTTATAAATGTAAATCAGCTAAAAACAAGATTCATAATGGAAGAAGGGACTTCCTCCATCCAAATTAGCTCTTCAGCATCAAGGGAAAGAGCTTTTTGAGCAAGGGCATGAGCCACTTCATTGACACATATTTAAAAGCATATTTAGTATTATTGTTAATGTTATTTTTTAAGTATTATTTTAAATTTTATTGTGAAAGGACAGTTTGATATATTTTTTAGCTATTTTGTAATTTTTATAATTAATATTTATCAAAGTTATTTCAACAACTAATTTTTAATAATTATTAATCAATATTTTTAACAAAATATTTCTTTATTAACCACCCAAACAATAATAAAACGTTATTTATTTTGGATCCGCAAAATCCACTTTTAAATATCAAATCCACCTCTAAATATAACAGTTTTTTTTATAGGAATAAATGTCAATTTAATCCCTAAACTTATTTAACAGGGTAAAAGAGGTCAGATTTAACCTTTTGGGCCAATTTAGCCATTCAAATTATATAAAATGATTAAAAAGATTTGATTTCACTTTTTAAATCAATTTTACCCTCGAACTTGTTATGCTTTTTTATAAATTAATAATTGATTTAATTTAACATGATTAACTTTTTATCTTTTTGTAATACACTAAGAACATTCATATTAAATTTTTTCAACACTTATTAATATAAATTTAAAATTCATAAAAACATAATTTCTTGTAATATATTAAATCTATAAACAGACATTATAACTTTAATTTATTCAACATGAAGAATGCATAAATTTCATAAGTGATAACTCAATAATAGATGTTAATTTTAAAATGTTTAAATTAATACATATTTATAAACTCAAAATCATCAATAAAGGCAAAAAGAGATGAAATATATTCATATATTATTTTTTGATATTTTATAATTAATTAATTTTTTAATAAATTAGTCAGCTTGATTTCAACTATAATTTTAATAAATGTCTATATAACGATTTTCATATTGTAAGTACAATGAGGAATTAGAGGTTAATGATCTTCACATTGTGGGGGGAAAGGAGCTGGCTCGAGGGGAGTTTGCATTGTAGAGGATCGAAACTGATGACTTCAGTCATGGTGACCAATCCCGTAAGTACTCTTTGCCACTGAGCTATCCCATTCTGTTCCTTATATCAATGCTTATTAGTGTAAAAATCTACTTAAATTACATCAAAAGTTATAACTATTCCTTATGACTACCTATTTATATTGAAAATTACATTTTAATCAAGTAAATGACTATTATCTTAGGATATCTATTATCAATTCTTTTTTTTTCCTTTAAAAATAAATAAAATGTGCTTACTTATAATGATTTATATTTTCTTTTTAAACCTCTTTGAAAACCACTTTTTAAATTGAAAATAAATTTTATAAAAGCAAGAATTGTAGTTTAAAAGTTTTATTTAAGTTTTTAAACTCAATTTCCTATATTTTTTTAATTATCCATATATCTTACCAGTTTTTCTCTATTATCCTTACATAAATGTTAAATTAAGCTTATTTCATTCTCTACCAAGATTTACTAATGCTTCAATGGGAAGTTATTGACAAATATCCATCAAAATTTGTGGAAAACAAATAAATAGTTTATAGAAAATAAAAATGAAAAATTATAAACTGGGAGTTGGTTTGGGAAAAAAAAAAACTACAATTAATAATAAATAAGCTCTTAATAATTTTTTTAAAATGCTAACACTATCCTCATCATTTTCAACAGAAGTTTAAATTTCTTATTTAATTAATATATATTTTTTATAAATTAAATTATTTTTTAAAATATTTATTAAGGAAACACTATTATTTATAAATTGGCTTAATTATTTCTTTATAGTTGACTTATAAATTAAATAGTAGTAGTGTTTGGCGCCTAGGCGAGGCAACCGGGCATAGGCACCCCACCCATTAATAAATAATTAATCCTCATTCGTATCTAGGATAAAATACTATTTAGTCTC
The DNA here is from genome assembly GCF_041381405.1 of Jatropha curcas. Lineage (NCBI taxonomy): Eukaryota > Viridiplantae > Streptophyta > Magnoliopsida > Malpighiales > Euphorbiaceae > Jatropha > Jatropha curcas. The sequence continues at coordinate 25,904,938 of NC_143154.1, forward strand.
TGAGATTAGGTCAAATTAATTACCTCAACCTTTTATTTTGGGGAAGCAAGAGATCGTTTTTTTTTTTGGCAAAATTATAATTATATCCCTATATTTTGTCGAAATTAACTACTCTATTTTTATATTTTTTAAAATATACTACTATATCTTCATGTTTTAGGTTCGTTTCATTCGGTCCGTCCATTTTTTGCACTTCCAAAAAGAATAACTTAACGGTTGAAAATATTACTCTTTTCTTCCTCTCTTTCTCTTTCAGTGAACAAGTTCAAACCTCTCTCTCTAGCTTATCTTTCGAAAAAAAGAAAAAGAAGAAGAAGAAGAAATGAAATATTCATTGTAAGATTTGGAGAATATATATTAATATTATCAGTAATTAATATAGTAATAGAAATCATTCTTCTTCCTTATTATTGTTGTTGAAATAATAATAAGACTATAATTTTCAATTAGAGATAAAATATGAACAACTCTCTCTAATAGCTCCCATTATGTTTTGTTTTCTTCTGAAAAAATTAATTTATAAAAGTTGAATATTTTAAAGAGAGAAAGAGAAATAGTTTGCTGTGCTTTGTTAGGTGATATTTTTTCTTAACAAATTTTAGTTTTATGGAAGATTGATAAAGTTTGGGTTTAAAAGTTTTGGGGTTTGAGAATTTCTTGATATCATTTTTAATTGGTAATTAAAAAGGAAATTGGATGTAAAAGTTGAATTTCTCATAAGAGTTTAATCATTTTGATGGTTAAGTTGAAAATTTCGGAGATAACCCATCGCAGGCGATAGCAGCAGTGACCTTCAGGCAAGGTACAAAATCGATTTCAAAAGAAAACTGATTTTGTCTTTTAGTTAGAGTCATTGAAGTCATTTTATAGTAATTGAACGTCTGAAAGTGCATAAAATGGACAAAGGGGAACAATGTTTAATAGACCGAAAACAAGAGGGCACAGAAGTGTATTTTAAAAAATACAAGGATAAAATAGCTAATTTTGAAAAAATATAATGGTAATACTATAATTTTCCATTTTTTTTACTATTAAGTCAATTCAAAAGCGAGAGAAATAAAAACAGGACTAAAATAGCCTACTGACCAATATAATTTTTTTTTTAAATTACTCTTTGCCCTCGTCCCTCTTTTGCTCTTTTATCTCCATCTTTGGCATTTAAAAAAAATAAAAAGCAAGATAAAAAAACACAATGTGAAGGGAGGTTGGAATTTATCTTATACAGTTGCCAAACATTTCATTTAAGCAAACCAAGTTTTATCTCCAACAATACTTAAAATACAATCAATTATTGCACAAAAAGTGAAATTGGACTCCATTATTAAACAAATAGCGATGGTTTCAAGGAAGCAAGCTTTTCATTGCCATTGCAAATGAGGGATTGGTAAGACTATAACCACCATCAACAACCAGATTAATCCCACTCACATACTTAGACTCATCGCTTCCCAAATAAACTGCTGCCTCTGCTATATCTTCTGGTTCTAACACAACTCCTTTCAAATTAGCTGAATCCGAAATCATTTCTTCAATTTTCTCTTTCTCTATCTCCATTAACCCCAAAGAATTCCTTAGCAATGGAGTTACAGCTGCATATGGCGAAATACAATTAACCCTAATCCCATATTGTCCTATCTCCACAGCAAGATTCTTAGCCAAACCAACTAAAGCATGTTTTGAAGCAGCGTAGGCATGTGGAGCCTGTAAGCAAGTAACAGAAACAAGACTTGAAGTGAAAAGAATACATCCTTTTTTTGCGGGAATCATAATCCTAGCGGCGTGTTTGGCTGCCAAGAAAGCACCAAATACGTTGACATCAAAAACTCTTTTGAAATCTTCATTTTCTGTAGTTAAAATTCTCGGATCCATAGGTCCTGAAATCCCGGCATTGCTAAACATAATATCAAGCTTTCCATATTTGAAGATGGCCAAATCAACAGCGTTTTGAACATCAGAATCATTTGTTATATCGCAATGAACATAAGAGCAAATTTCTTCCGGTCCGAGTTGTTTACAAAGAGAATAGCCAAGCTCATCTTGAATATCTGCTATTATGATCTTAGCACCATGCATGTTTAAGAAACAATCTTGCACTTGTCTCACCTAATCCACTTGCTCCACCAGTTATCAAAGCTACCTTTCCCTCTAGCCTGCAAAAGAAAAAATGAAAAAAACAGATGAATTAAACAATTTTAAGTAGAACCTCTTTAGTTCTGATAGATTGAAATACGAAAAGCTGTGTTTAGTTACCTCCTGGTGGTTGAGGTTGTGGTAGAACTATTTGTACTCGTCATCTTTGATTTTTAGCACCTAATATGAAAAGAAGAAGCCTAATGCTTTTGAGTTTTGCCTTAGCTTTTTCATCAAATGCAGTAATGGTTTTATAGCCAAGTGACTAATGCACCTAGTGTTGTCGTGAGCAAATTAAGGAGAAAGAAATCTGCTGTCAAAGTTTGACAGATTGCGAAGAAAATCCGCTGTCAAACTTTGACAAATTGTGAAGAAATCTGCTGTCAAATTTCATATTATTTAAAATATTTGATCAAAATTAATTATGTAAAATATTCATTGTATAACTACAGAAAAATAAGAAAGTGTAAACAAAAATAAAAAGTATAATCAATAAAATTTATTGATATTTTATAATAACAAATTAGCATATTAAAAAATTATTTTCGAAATAATAATAAGAAAATTCATGTACCCTTACATAATAATTAAAAATATTATGTATTTGATTAAAGTGACAATAAATTAAAAATTTTAATATTAATAAATTAGAAAAATTGTAAATTGTAAATTAATTTAATAGATACTTTATATTCATTGTAAAATTTTAAAATAATATTCTGACTTATCTTTTTTTTTTTTTTTTTTGAGAGGATCTTATCAATTTTAGTTAATTTTAGATTAGTTGTTACATTTAAATGATATACAAATAATGTAATTAAACAATTAAAAATAATTGTGTTGAAAATTTTAATATAAGTACTAACTACTAATTAAATGCTATTATTAAACAGAAAACACCACCTAACTATGTGACTACTAAAATTAATTGTTCAAAATTCAATAAAAGCCAAATTAATAAAAAGAATACACCTTATACCTAACATTTTCCTTTCAGCATTTTTATATAGGATTGGAAGTTTTTATTTATTCTTTTTATTGTATAGGATAATATGAAAATTAAGTTTTACTTCTAAAAAAAAGAGAAAATTAAATTTCAAGCGTTATATTAAAAATAATTTTTATTTTCCCTCAAAAAAAATTTATTTGTTTTATTATCAGGGATAAGATAAGAGATTCAGAAAGGCTCCATATAGAAATTACTAAAAGTTTCAAAAATTAATTCCAAGTCTATTTTTCTTCATTTCTTTTTTTCAATTTATAATTATAGAAATTAAAAACTAATAAATTTCAAATTTATTTTCTGTTTTGTTATAATTCTTTAAATATTTTTTAACACTTTTTATTTATTCTTTTTAGTCTTTTCAATGCTATTATTTACTATCATTTTTTTTTTGTATGCTAAAGAACTAAAAAAAAAGTTCAAAAAATACTTAAAAAAAGTTATTTAATTTCAATTCTAATAAGAACCATACTAGAATTTTTTTTTAAAAAAAAATCAAGAATGGACTGATCAATGATAATAGCTTTTGTATAATTTGTATTTTCGTGCTAAATTCTACCGGGAAAAATGATCATTTTGCTCCTTAAACTTGAATCACATGTTTAAAACGCTTAAAAACTATCTTTTCGGTCAATGAAAGACAAACAAAATGTTTTTTTTTTTAATTAAATTGTAACAGTGAGTTGAAAGAAGTATAGTTCAAGAACCCTATGCACTACATATTTTCATCATCTTTTCAACGAGATAATTATGTTTTCTTAGATCATTTTTTTCGTATACTCCATCATATTTTTTGTTTTCTTTTATGGGGACATCATTTTTAACGTTAGAATGGTTGATAATAGTGTCTCACATGCTTTTATTTTGTCTATATAACCACACGTGTTGGCCGACTAAAATAATGTGCTACTTGATCTCTTTTGATAAGTTATTGAGAAAATTGCCCAAAAAATTGAATTTTGGGCTTTTTGAACATATGCTCCAAATATAAAGGGCAAAATTACCCTTCTCCAATTCTCTCTTAATATAATTTAGTTCTACTCAGACAAAAAAAAAAAAAAAAAAAAAAAAAAAAAAAAAAAAATCTTTATTTTGATGAACACAGTTAATTATTTAACTCTTAAGAAAACTTAAAAAAAAAATTTTAACTAATCACAATCAATTGCTCCTTCGTCCCAAAAAGATAGTCTATCATCTGTCCTAAAATATAGTCTATTTTTCTTTTTACATTATAATTAATCTTTAAATTGTATATTATATTCTTATTAAATTTTATTTTATTTTCAATAACCCTCATTAATTCTTATTTATTATTTTAATATAATAATTATTTATATGTTATTTAAGATTAATATAATAGAAAATTTATATAGATAAATTTATTCTTTAACGATAATAATTGCGCAAAAATAGTAAGTTGAATGTCGTTTTGTGATGGAGGGGTGCTAAAATGGCTCCCCCTGTCCACTTTTCATTTGTCGCTTGGAGAAGGTTAAAGAGTATTAAGTACAATGTACCTAGACGAATAAAGATCGATTTGATCTTTTAAGCCAAATATTGACCTTACAGTGGTTGCATTTACATATTGACCTTTACCATCAAAAGAAAATATTTTTTAACTTCAACAAATAGTAAAGAAAATCCAAAGGTAGGGACTCAAGTAATTATTTATGAATAAAGATACCATGCACTCCTTTTCTTGATTTGGCACATAGCAAAAAGAAGCGAAGAACATCACTCTCTAGCATCATATACATCATGTGGAAATGGGAAAGTGAAATATAGGAAAATCAAATCTCAGGGAATTCCTGTGATCAGTAAATTTCTTTTTTAAACTAAAAGAAGCTAGCTCTATCAGGAAGCTTCAATGTCATTGACAATGCCATTTAGCTTTCTTTCCAATACTTCAGAGCAAATCTGTCCCATCATTCGGTAGAAAGATAATAAATCAGACAATTGCTCTACCGCCATTTTCCCCATCAAATTTCTTGCTAGTCTTTCTCTTCCTTCATTCAACTTCAATTTCTCAAGGTATGATCCTGCATTCCTCACTGTTGCTCCCATTTGCTTTAGCCTAATCTCCTGTTGCAAGCTCAGAGCCGTATTTGACTGCAATAAATTAAATAAGATATTAGCTCCATAATGGAGTATTTGTCCTGTATTCTATAGATGTCAGGTATCAAATGCTAATTAACCCCACTTTCCATTTAAGATAGATACGAAAATATGATCAGTTTCACAAAACTTTGTAGAATTCATTTCTAACAAACAGTACCTTAAAAGATTCAGCGAAAAAGAATTATCGTAATTAAATAAAACTAACAGGAAAGCCTGATATGGGGATTGCTTGTTGATTCCATTGATTATGAAGGAACTGTATGTACCTCCAAAAATTCTGCACCAGCTTTAAGTTCTGATGCTTTTGATGGGCTTATCTCTTTGCCAGCAGTGTACATATCTCTTGCTAGTGAGAAACTTCTAAGAATGACTTTCCTTTTCTTCTCCATTTCTTGATTTAGCTTTAGAGTCTTTGGCAAAGAATTAGTAGTGCTATTAAGCTTCTTTTGATAAGCAATAACAGCTTTCACAAATTCCTGTGCATATCAATACATTACTTCAAAATATACATATAAATACATAAATTTATAAGTTAAACATAAGTTAAACAAAAATATTTGTAATGATACCTGATAAGCCTTAGGACATCCTGGATAATCGAATTGATCGGTATCAGGATGCCGCATTCGCTCAGGATGGAATTGAAGTCCCATTATAAACTTCCCCTCTTCAGGATTATAAGCATCAGGATCATAAAACCCTTCAATTAACCCATCAGGAGCAAAAGCCATGGGCACAAATCTTTGAGCCAATCTCTTAACACCTTGATGATGATAACTATTAACAGAAATCTCCATTTTCTCTTCTTCTAAGGAATCTTTAAACCAATTATACAAAGGGCTATTCTCAACTACCTTAACTACATGTCTATGCCCATCATAATTATCATAATCAATATGCTTCACTCTTTGAGACTGATCAATCCATTTCTTTGATATCTCTTTCTCTACATCTTGATAAAGGGTACCTCCACAAGCAACATTTAGGACTTGTGATCCTCTGCAAATTCCTAAATAAGGAATATTTCTTTCTAGACAAAGTTTAGCAAGTCCTAATTCTATTGAATCTTTTTCTTTATCAATGGCTGTATCACTTGCGTGTAATCTTCTAATTTCTTCTAATTCTTCTGATGAAAGATTTGTTGGTTCTTCTGATTCATACAATGACGGATCAATATCTTCTCCTTCACACAATAGAACGCCATGGATTGGCTCAAAACTGTCCAATAACATATGCACACCACTAACACGAGGCACAATTACTGGTACGGCACCATAGCTTACTATAAGATCAAGATGATATTCACCTGAAAATTATTTCACCCGTAATCAAGAACATAATATAAAACGGTGGATGATTATACATTAAAATGGATTAATTCGCAGATGGGTTCTACTTCTGCCAATGAGTTATAGCTAAAACTGGAATAGTTCAATCCGCAAACTAAGAACCTCGAAAAGAAATTAGTCGTGGGGGGTGAACCAAAAAATAAGATAAAACAAAAATATGGGAAATGATATGAAATTTACCCACAAAATCGACGAACTTGTTTTTGCGAACGCTGCGTCTAGATACGATAAGGACGCGAGGGAGGATAACGGAGAGATCGGAAGCCATGGAAGCGAAGAAAGAAATTTAACTATTGAAACCTTTTTTTTTTTCTTTTTTGGTTGTACGATAAGAGATCTGAGCTCAAAGAGAGAGTTCAGAGTTGGGTTGTTTTGTTAAGCCATGTTGGCTATTTATACCCTATAGATTTTCCACATCAGGGAGATAAAGCTTACAAGGTGTCACTACTCTGGAAAAAGGGAACGTGCTACACGTGTACATAATCCTGGCGCCGCGTAATAGTAACATTTCCAAGAGTTCGGGTTTGGTGGACACGACTAAATACTCCTAGAGATATGTTTAATTACAATTATCATCACTAATTACGTAATCACATTGCAAATTCTAGTATTGTTTTTTTTTTCATTCCATTCTGATTAAGCAATTATTATTCTAATTATATAGAGTAATAATTAGTATTTGGATAAGAGATTAATTATCATCGAGTATTTGGCTTTATCTTTTTTTTTTTTAAGATAAATTCAATTCAATGGATATCAATTAACTAAAAATATAGAGAATAATTCAACAGAATATTAAAAAACTGAAGATTAATTTTTATTGTTTTTTTTAATATTGGGATGGGAGGATTCGGTATATGCACTTACACGAATTCAATTTCTATAAGGATGAGTATTTACATTCTACAGCTCATGAGAGATTACACCTACCGATTTTATTGAAAAAAAAAAGAGTACATAAAGAACAAGATGAAATGTTAACGTGCATCTCTAAACAAATTAAAAATGATAATTAATAATTAAAATTGACTAGTCGAGCATGCATTCTATGACTAGCTAAGAAGATCAGTTGAGTTGGTGGATTTGATTTCTTTTTATCAATCTGAATTTTAATTCTATAGAAAAAATATTTTAAAAATATTAAAAATATTTTTAATTTATTAGACCGATAAAAAAGTATATTTTTAAAATCATTTGATAAAAAAATTCAGTGTGGATGCATATAAATCATTAAATAATCCTGAACATATTTATTAAAAAACGTGTGCATCAAATTTAAACGTGATTATTATTTTGTATCACAGAAGGTATTTGATTTTAAAAAAAAAAAAGATTGATTACAGCTAAACTTTGGGACAGGCAATTAAATATATTTGCTTAATTAGGTCATTAGGTGACTGGTGTTGATCTTGGGGAGGCGCTTACACGGCAGTTCAACTCTGAGGTGGATATGATCTGGGGCCAGGTCAGATTTGGTTTAGATTAAAAATAACATGGAATAGTAGTACTGCTAACTCCTCAGCTCCCTTGGTGGGGTCTACTTGGTGGTGCACTTATCTATTTCTTGCCAGCGTGTTCTGGTGAGCTTTAGGAAACAGGAATCCAAGTGGATTTGGATCCGTCAGAGTCAAGTAATTAAGTCACCAGATATAGGTCTATAGTCATTTAGTTATACTTCAAAAATAAATAAAGAGAGTTTTAGGTAGTGATTGGTTTAATTCCATTTGGTTTTTGGAATTCATTTGACATGAATTTCACTTGGAATTTTTATTTAGAAATGCATTTCAGAGTTTGGTTTGAGACAAGCTGAAATGTATAATTCGATTGAATTCCATATTATGACCGTTTAGAATAATTTCAGGATTAATTTTGTTTATTATTATTTTCCAAACTACCCTCAAATCTAATTATTTAAGAACAATAAATTTTAATTCAAGTAAAAAATCTTTTATTTAATAAATTTATAATAATTAACAATTATGTAAACTATTTTATTAATAATAATAAATTTATAATAATAGATTTGATATATATATAAAGCAGTTGTATTAACAAAAAAAAAAGTAATTTTTTTTAAATGGCATTTATTACAAAGGAGTAATAAAGTTATTGTTTTCTACAACATGAAATTGGTGGAAGGTTTTGTGTAATCAATGTTTTTGTTCTTTATTTTTAAATAAATAATATATATATATATATATATATATATATATATATATATATATATATGGTAATAGATAATAATAAAATATATCAAATAATAATATATAAATATATATTAAGGAATATTAAACTTCTAAATAAACTTTAATTAACAGATAATATAGGATTCTCACAATTCTTATCTTAATAGAATTTATCTTCACCTCAATATATATATTCTAAATTTACTCAAGCAGACACGAATTCTCGATTACTCTCAATTCCTAATTCTGATAATTAACAATATATAACAAAATATATATATATATATATATATATATATATATATATATATATATATATTGTTGGTATCAGAGCCATTTGACTTAGCCTACTGAACCCATTCCTATTGAACCCGTGAGTAAGACCCATGTGAGTGGCATCGAAAGGGTATAACCAGGAGGGTATAACCAGGTAGTCATTAAAGCTTTTGGTATATAATAATATGGATCCTTTGTTGTGTAGATCGGCTAGTAGTAATAAATCTGAAGACTCAGATAACTCAGAAATTAAAAGGGTAATAAATAGAAATGAATTAATTTTACAGGATTTTAGTAAAGCTATTGATGAATGGGAAATACCTAAAGTTGATAAAGAACAAATTTATAAAATTTCTAAATTTAATTTATTCAAAACAGATTATGTAATTAAAACCGAAGAAAGAGATTTTCAATTAAGTAAACCTTTTGAACGTATAACTCTTTTGTCTTCTAAAACTTTGCAACATCATAAAAGTAAAAAATATAAATATATTCATATAGGATTAATTCAAGTTGGAATAAAACCTTTAACCAGAGAAGGATTAAATACTAGTATTCTTGCAGTAGTAAGAGATGCTAGATTTTTAAATTTTCAAGATTCTTTATTAGGATCAGTTGAGACTAGCTTAAGTGAAGGACCGATCTCCTTTGAGGTCTATCCAGATATGACTGTCTCATTAAATGATTTAAACATTTTAGAAAGTATAGTGTTGGAAATTAAAACTCATAATTATAAAATGAAGCAAGGATCGATTCCTATAGCTTTAATTTATAAAATTCATTATAAAGCAATGAATTCAGCTTTTGGTACTAAATATAAATTACAACCTAAAATTGGTGAAACAAGATTTCTTCAAACAGACTTGACTAAAACAAACACAGTAATTTCTAAAACCATCCAATGGAAAGATATAACACTTCCAGATGAATGGATTTTAGAGGGGGTTGTACCTCCTCCAGTTATTGATCAAATAAAACCAAACGTCAATTTGCAAAAAATTGAACAATTTGAAGATGGTAAAGTAACTTTAAAATTTAATCGCAGTCAAAGTATGAGGTATACAGGGTCATCTTCCTCTGTTACAACAGATGAAAATGATAAACCTAGTTCCTCCATACCTTCTGTAATTTATGCTAAATATAAAGATAATGAATCCAAACCAATTATTCAAACCATAGTAAAACCAAGATATTCAACTTCAGATATTCCAAATAAAATGAAAGGTGTTGATTATAGTAATTCTATACCACAGGCAGTTTATAATCCTGTAGATAATTATGTAAATCAACAGTCAACCTTAGTCAATTCACCTGAATCACCAACAGCTTCAGCTGTCACTGAAAATGTTAGTGATATAAATAGAGAATTAAATGTTCTTAGTAAAATAGATATTGAGAAAAGTTTGATAAAAGAAATATCTAAAACTAAAAATTTACTTAAAATGAAAAGGATATTAAAAATTTACACTTTTGAAGAATTAAAATATGACTATTTAGAATATAAAATAAATAATCAAACTAAAATTAATTTCTTTGATTGGTATAAATTAATTAAAGAAAATAAATCTGAAAAAGATTTAAACCCTATAACAATTAGAGATAGAAGACCTGAATGGATAGTAAATGAACAAACCATAAAAAGTGATTTTCCTCCTAAAACAATTAGTAAATTAAAATATCAAGACAATGAAATTATTTGTGCACCTTATAAAATTGCTCAAGATAATGATGTAAATAAAAAGGTAATTGAACAAAATAACTTTAGTAATGCAAGTTTAATTTGTTTAAACTCACAATTAAAACGTATAGAACATATGCTCGAAGATAAACCTTTAGTTATGGAAAATATAAAAGGTAAAGAAATAGTAAAATCTCACATGTTTAAACCTTACCAAATTTCTCAGTCAAGTAAAAAAGAATTTGTAAATAAATTAAAAGATCAATTAAGTAGACTTCAGGTTAGTTCTGCGACTATTCAACAAGTAGCTCCTGAGACTCCTCAAGCATCTGTAAGTATGATAGAAGAAAACACCAACTCTGATGTTAGTGAACCTGACTCAGAAAATATTAAACAATTTGAAATCAATCCTATAAATCATCATAGAGAAATAGTAAATAGAGCACCAGACTTAGGAATTGTTGATAAACCTAATACTATATCTCAATTTAAATATAATGCTTCAACAATTTATGAATGGAACATAGATGGTTTAAGTGAATATAATATCTTAAGTATTTTACAACAAATGACAATGGCTGCAAATGCTTATAAAACACAGTCAATCATTTCTGATAAGGCTATAGCAGAAATCTTAATTGCTAGATTTACCGGCCAACTTAAAGGATGGTGGGATTATCATCTCACTGAAAAAGACCAGTTAGACATTTTAAATTCAATTCAAGTAAATGAGGAAGATGAACCTATTTATGATGAACATGGTGAACCTATTCAGGATGCTGTTGCAACCTTAATTCTCACTATTTCACTTCATTTTATAGGAGATCTATCACACTTAAAAGATAAAAATGCAGAATTACTTAGTAATTTAAAATGTAAAAACTTAGGTGATTTTCAAAATTATAAAACGACTTTTCTCACTAGATTAATGTTACGAGAAGACTCTAATCAAAGCTTTTGGAAAGAAAAGTTTTTAGCTGGGTTACCTTATTTCTTGGGAGAAAAGGTTAGAAATCATATTAAACAACAACATGGTCAACCTATACCCTATAGTAAATTAACCTATGGACAATTAATCAGTATAATTCAAAAGGAAGGTTTACAAATATGTCATGATCTAAAACTTCAAAGAAAGATAAAATATGAAATGCAGAAAACTAAAAAATAATTAGGATCTTTTTGTAAACAATTTGACTATAGTATAACTTCTCCACAGAAATGTGAGGGCCAATGTTCTAAAACAAATAAACCTAAAAAATATTATAGAAATAAATACTCTAAAAAACAATATAGGTCTACACCTAGTCAAGATAAATTTTATAGTAAAAAGAGAACAAAATCTTCTTATAAAAACAAAAATAAACAACCTTCTAAATCTACAACTAAAACTTCTTATAAAAATTTAATTTGTTACAATTGTGGTAAAAAATGGCATACATCAAAATTTTGTAAATTTAATAAAAGATTACATGAATTAAATTTAGAAGCTAATGTTTTAAATAAAATTTATGAATTATATATTGATTCGGATTCTTCAGAATCTGAGATTAATGAAAGTGAACATCAAATTGATGAATTAGGAACTACTACAAGTTCTTCCAGTTCATCAAAATTTTCTTTAAACATGTTATCTAAAGATCAAAGTAATTTATTAACAGTAGTTAATGGAATTGAAGATCAAGAAACTAGAGCTAAACTTCTTAAAAAACTAATAAAAAGTTTTGGAGACGAAGATGACATAAAAAATATTACTCCTAAAATTCAGTCTAATACTTATGATTTAACTACCATTTTAAATAAAAATAAACCTAAAAAGGTCGATGCGGATGAATCTACTAAAGAATTATATAAAGAAATTAAGATGCTAAAAAATGAAGTAAAAGAATTAAAAACCCAACTTCAACAAAACTCTAAAAAAATAAAAATACTAGAATCCCAACTTATTTCCAGTTCTTCCTCAGAAGAAGACGAACCAGATAATAATTTAAAAATAAATGAATTAGATGAAGATGTAGATTGTAATTTTCTCAATTTATTACAAGAAATTACTTCACGAAAATATTTAGTAAAAATAAACATTCAAATAAATGATTTTGTGATAAATGCAATTGCACTCTTTGACACAGGTGCAGATTTAAACTGTATAAAATCTGATCTAGTTCCTAAAAGATATTGGTTAAAAACTAGTGAAAAATTAAGTACAGCCAACAAATCTAAACTTGAAATTATAGGAAAAACAGATGCAATAATCATAGATCAAGCCTTAGAAATAAACACAGTATTTTTACTTTCACCTCAGATAAATTATATGGTAATATTAGGCACTCCATTTATAAATCTCATCACACCATATTCAGTTAAAGAGGATTGTATTAAATTTAAAATAAAAAATTGCAAAGCTCAATTGGAATTTACGGAAAAACCTAAAAAGAAACAATTAAATTTGTTAAAAGCTCATTCTATTAAAATGTTAGAAATAAATTCTTTAATCAAATCTAAAGAAGAAAACTTAAAAGATTTGAAAAATAATGCATGTTTAAATAGAATTAAAAACCAATTAAATTCTGATGATATCCAAAATAAAATCTCAACTCTAAAAAATTTTATGGAAAACAAATTATGTGCTGACCATCCAAATGCTTTTTGGGATCGTAAACAACACATAGTGGACTTACCATATGAAAAAGATTTTGATGAAAAAACCATTAAAACTAAAGCTAGACCAATTCAGATGAGTCCTGAATTGATTGACCATTGTCAAAATGAAATTCAAGATTTACTTAATAAAAAATTAATTTCTACATCTAGAAGCCCATGGTCTTGTGCAGCTTTTTATGTAAATAAAAACGCTGAAATAGAACGAGGTGCTCCCAGATTAGTAATAAATTATAAACCATTAAATACAGCTTTAAAATGGATTAGGTATCCTATTCCAAATAAAAAAGATATATTAAAGCAACTCTATAATGCAAATATTTTTAGTAAATTTGATATGAAATCTGGCTATTGGCAGATTCAAATTGACCCTAACGACAGATATAAAACAACATTTACCGTTCCATTTGGTCAATACGAATGGAATGTAATGCCTTTTGGATTAAAAAATGCTCCTTCTGAATTTCAGAGGATTATGAATGATATTTTTAACCCATATTATAAATTTTGTATTGTTTATATTGATGATGTGCTTATATTTAGTACAACTCTAGAAGATCATTTTAAACATTTAAAAACATTTTGTATGATCATCGAGAAAAATGGTTTAGCATTAAGTAAAGCTAAAATGGATTTGTTTAAAACTAAAATAAGATTTTTAGGTCATTATATAGAACAAGGTAAGATTCAACCTATAGAAAGAGCACTTGTTTTTGGTGAAAAATTTCCTGATGAAATTTCTAATAAACCCCAATTACAACGTTTTCTTGGTTGTTTAAATTATGTAATTGATTTTTATCCAAATTTAAATTGCATGATAAAACCTTTACATAATAGACTTTGTAAAAATGCTGGTCCTTGGACAACTCAGCACACTCACCTCGTAAAAAAGATAAAATCATTAGTAAAAGAAATTCCTTACTTATATATTCCTGATCCTAATGCTTTTAAAATTGTTGAAACTGATGCTTCTAATATTGGTTATGGAGGCATTTTAAAACAAAAAATTAATGGTAAAGAAAGAATAATCCAATATACTTCAGGTCATTGGACTTCAACTCAATTAAATTATTCTACCATTAAAAAGGAAATTTTAAGTGTTGTTATTTGTATAAATAAATTTCAATCTGATCTTTTAAATCAAAAATTTTTACTTCGTATTGATTGCAAATCTGCCAAAGAAGTTTTGCAAAAAGATGTCCAAAACCTTGCCTCTAAACAAATTTTTGCTCGATGGCAAGCGCTTTTAACTATTTTTCAATTTGACATAGAGTATATTAAAGGCAATGATAATAATATTCCAGACTTTCTAACTAGAGAATTCTTACAGAACAATGGGAAGAAAGAAGGATAAAGGGAAAGAAATTAAACAAGATTCCGGCTCCCCAACTAAAGCTCTTTCTGAGCACTCTGAAGATCTTAGTAAAACCTTAAACACTAAAACCACTTCTCCTAAAGACCTTAAAAAATGGATTGAGGAACTTTCTCAATCTCCTGAAGTAATTAAAGCACTGCAGGGAATGGCATCCTCTTCTACAGAGGACCCAGGTATGTCTTCTAAATCTAAAGCGATCGTATCCGCTCATGATACGGCTACTCTGTCTCAAACGGTAGACAGTAAAGAGTTATCAAATCCGTTGATGGCTGTGGATTTGCCAAAAATCCAATATAAATCTACTGGTAATATACATAAATGGTTTGATAAAAATTTATTTGATTTTGAAATCGAAGTTGAGGATGGTTATAATCATACTAATCCTTGGCAAATTATAAAAAATTATTATCCTGAGAATTGGTTTTTTATGCCAACAGACTTGTCAAAACCTCAGGCCTATTATAATAATATATTATTAGATACTGAATCAGTAAACATCAAACATACTTTTGATAAAAATGGAATAATTTCTTATTCTTCTATCAAAATAAAACGCGTCATCCATCCTAAGGATTGGCCCGTATCTTCTTTAGTAACGCCAGTAAAATTTAAAGGATTACATAAATATAATATGAGTTATAATTATTTTGATTATAAAAAAGCGTGGGATACGATATTTTGTCTTCAAAATCCCACCACTACTCATTCATGGTTAATATATTTTGATCAAAATATACGCACTGATTTAAAAATCCCAAATTGGTTTAAACGATGGTGGCAATTTAAAGGAATTTCCGAGGAAATCATTCCTCATGATATCCATTATTTGTACCAGTTCTTTAAAACCCATTATAAACCTAAACCTGAAGAAGTTCATATTCCTTCTTTGATGTATTATTGTATGACCTTCTTCACTCCATGGGTTTATCAATGGTATTTTGATTATCAGTATGTTCCAGGAAGCCAAATTCCCATGATAATAAAAAGACATAAAATAAAATGGTGGGGATCATTCAAGAATTCCACCACTGAACATAAAATTAGTCAATGGATCCGCAATAAATTATCCAGCCCATCTAAACCAGCTTTAACCTATGCCCATACATTAGCTATTCAGGATAACCCCCAGTTTGGTATCCAAAAAGCCCAATGTCAGGCCCGGTTAGCTGCAGCCAAAACACCAGAAGAATATACATTGATCTGTCAAGAGATGTTGGAACAACTCTCAACCAGTTCAAATCAGCCCATAAATCCATCCACCAGTAAAGCCCAAAGTACATCCTCCAGTAAATCTTCAAACACTACACACCATAAAAGCAAGGGTAAAATTGTTTTACCATCATCCTCATCATCTAGTTCATCTAGTGACAAAAGTGATGACAGCGATATCATAAAAATCCAAAGTAAAGCAGGTAAAAAAGAAAAAGAAAGAAAAAAGAAGTTAAAACAGAAAGAAAAAATAAAAAGAAAAGAAAAGCTAAAAAAGAAAAAGAAGGACACATCATCGTCCTCATCTTATTCTGAATCATTGTAAACAGGCAGAAGGAACCTTATTCCTTCACTCTTTGTAAAACACCCAACCAAAGCGGCACACAAGTTTTTAGTAAAAGGCCAACTTAGCAATAGTAAAGGACAACTCGGCACAGCCAAACTCAACTCAGCAACAGTAAAAGTCCACTCAGCAACAGTAAAGGTCCACTCGTCAACAGTAAAAGCAAACAGTAGAGATTCTTCGACAGAAACTACTGTTCACCAACAGTAAAAGCAAACAGTAGAGATTCTTCGACAGAAACTACTGTTCACCAACAGTAAAAGTAAATAGTAAAGATTCCAAAATTTTTATTTAAGGGAGCCTTTTCCCCTTGTGAAGGCATGGCATGTAATCGCATAATATAGCATATACTTCAATATAGGCGTAGTTATTCTCTCCCTAAACTATCTCCCTCCTTTCCCAGTTCGATTGTAAAGAATTACAAGTGGAAAGTCTTAAAATTCTTGTAAGTTGAAACTAGTTTAAGTTTATCATTTAAAGTTTAATTTTTGTATTTAAATATTGTAATACTATTTTGGTATTTCAATTATTTATTTTAGTAAATATAAATTGCTACTTCTTAAAGCCCTGTTAAAGGCTTCATTCTCTTCTCCCTCCACACTCTGACTTAGTTCTGGGGATCCCAGGCTAAGGGTGCAGGAACCCCCAACCTTAATTAAAATATAATTAATTAAAATTGGTTGAGTTAATTGATAAATATTAAATTGATTTGAGTTTTGATTGTTGTATAAGTATGCTCTGTGGTTGCACCCTAGTGTGATCTTCCACATCAGAAATATCATTCTTGTATATTCATAAACATGGACTGTTCACTTACTGTTCAGATTAAAACATATACTGTGCATCTTTAAACAAATACTATTCAAATTAAAAATCTTTGGTATATCAGCTGGAAACACATAACCTCCTAGTGTTTATCATTGCACTTGATAAACAAGGGAAACCTTGTGCTACAACGCTACGTACCAAGATAATAGTAATGATTTATATGATTATAAATCCTATTGATAATAGTATATTATTTGACATATATATTAATGATATTTTGATTAACATGTATATTGATAATGATCGTTGTTTAGTTCATGCTTATATAGGTTTTAATATGTATGATATGTTTATTAATTTATAAATTATAAAATCAACTTGATATCTGAGTCTGAGTAATTAAACGGTCCTTTTCTCTTTTGTTCTGAGTAATTTTACATAATCATATAAATATATATATATATATATATATATATATATATATATATATATATATTTATTGAAATTAAAAGAAAGGTTATAATTGTTTATTTAATGATTGGCATTATTGTTAAACAGTGGATTGTGGGGGATCCAAATCCAATGAACACCCGCTAGTGGGGAAATTTTAGAAAATTTCAAAAATAATAGCAATAACAATAATTTGTTAGTTGAGTGGTGGCGAGCTTATTTTATTTTTTATACATTTTTTTATTTTTTTAATTCTGGGTTTTAAAAAGGCGATGACTCCTGGTGACTCAGAGAGCTGTATTAGCACAGGATTATGCATTCAGTCCAAAACTTAAATACTTATTAGTTAATTAATTAATATATACAATTATTACACATGTCATGTGATCTCTATGACCTACGTGCTATATATGGACCAATTTTATTTCGTTTTCTATTGGCTGTGCTATGTTTCTCAATTGTTTGGCAAGCCAGAAAAACTGAAAAAGACACCACTACTTGCATTCACTGGCAGAGCCACATGTAGTTGATGTTGAGCCATGACTTCAAAATTTTTTCTATTAATATATTTTGTAATGTGAATCTCTTAAATTATTATATTTATAATTTATGAATCCCTTAAATTAGTTTGAGTGCTTTTTTAAATATATAAAATATTGAGTTATGTTTCCAAGAAATAAGAGTTAGTTAAACTGAGAGATATATTATTTATCCGTTAGTATACTCACTTATTAAGTTAGCATCAGTTTTACTTGTTACCACATTAATAGAGAGAGCATTTTCTGTAATGAAGATTGTGAACAATTGGTTATATAATCGAATATAAGATACTTAGATGAATGATTGTTTAATCATTTATACAGAAAGATGTATTTAATAGCAATGACAATGAGTTAATTATTCAGAGATTTCAAAATATGAAATTACGTAGAGAACAAATGTGAATTTTTTTTAAAAAATTCTTCTAATTGTTTTTTGTATTATAAATGGAAGTGGTAGCTTTTTATTACAGAATTCAATTTATTTTTAAATTTCTTATACTAAAAAATATATATTATACGTGAGTGTCCTCTCTGACCCTAGGGTCCTAGCTCCGCCATTGCTTGCATTGTATCTCAATTTTATCCATATGTTAATTAATTCTTATGCATTACAATTAATATTAAATAAATACTCCCTTCGTTCCTAATACTTATCACATTTCAGATTTCACGTTCCTTAAAAAAATCATTATAATAAATTATTGAGTAAATTAGCTATATTACCCTTAATTTAATATGTCCAAACACCAAATTTGTTAGGAATCGAAAGAATAATTGTTGGTTATATACAAATGGTGAATATAGAGAAAAAAAATTATTGTTCTTTAAAACCACGAATGTGACAAGTATTTTGGAATATAATATTTTATAAAATATGACAGGTATTTAGGAATAGAGCGAGAAAATATGTTCCTTCCATTCTCAAATATTTGTCACATTTGATTTTTCACGTCTCCTAAGAAAACTATTTAATTTGTCTAAATTATAATTAATTAATTAAATGAATTGATTATACTACTCTTAATTTATCTAAGTTACAAAAAACGATTGAGGAAGTGAAGAAATCACTGCTAGTTATACAAAAAGGATAATAATGAAAAAAAAATATTTATAAAATTAAAAAACATTTAAAAACATATTATTTTATCAAATGTAACAAGTATTTGTACAGAGTAGCTCGTTATGTTTTCTCGTAAACTTCACCGTCATGGACCATAATGGGTTTATTGAATCATTTCGCATAGAATCCACTGAAAAATTAATTAGAGTTTATTTACAACTGATTATGTATCGCGGCAAAGTTGTTTAGTTCTTTTAATAAATATGGATGGATAATATTTTTCTAAAAATTATTATAATTTATTTTTACATTGTTTTAATTTAAATTATTTTCTTCCGTGTTTAGATTAAACGATAAAAGGTGAAATTATATTTTTGCATATTATTAATTTACAAATATTTATAATTTTAGATTTAAATGACAAAACCATTCACTTCTACTCTGTGCACAATCCCTTCCATTCCGCCATGGATGATGGACCCAATGATTAGGCAGCTTCATCAACTTGAAGCCCATTTCATATGGGATCTCTTGGTGAAGTTAATTTCCCTAGACTCTAGTAGAACAAGATTGTACAGAAGCTTGAGACTTTTTGAAAATGAAAATGGAAATAATAATTTTTGGAATTATTTTTGTTTTTCACTTAAAATTGGATTAAAAAGTAAAAATTAAAGAGATTTTTGCATTTAGCTTCTAAAACATGTAATAGAGCCGTCAATTCAAAGTTGGGATATTTAAGATTTAAATAGTAATTAATTCAGGGAAAATTTTAAGTTTTAAAGTGAAAATAATTGACAGAAATTTCATTCCCTAATTGTATTTTGAAGAAATTTACATGACCAAATCAATGAACTTACTGATTAAAAACGGTAAGCCGTATCAACCAAAAACGAGATAACGACAACTTGTATGACTCACAAGTCATGAAATTGATGAGGGTTGGTGGCTTAGTGACGATCACAAAGCAGGCAATGTTTTACGCAAAAGACTATTTTCTTCGTCGTATTGCAAAAGTCAAGATGGATGACCCTATCGCCCCAAAAATAATATCTTTTTCTTAATATTTTTACAGTTTCTTTAGTAATATAGCTGAGATGTCCATCACAATCTCATATATGAAAAAAAAAAAAAAAAAAAAAAAAAAAAAAAAAAGAAAATTGACATGAGTTTGGAAAATCCATATCTCAAAAACACTAGAGAATCTTAATTTATGTTTTCCTATAAAACAACATATAAATGCTCTGCTTGTTTTAAGGAAATAACTTATTTTTTAAAACAAGAAAAATGTTTCATTGGAAAATAATTTTTTAAACAATTTATTTTCTGTTATTAGTTATAACATTAAAAATTAATTAATAATAATATTTAAATTTATTATTTATAAGACTATAAAAATATCTAAATTTATAGACCTTTCATAAAATTTTATCATTAAATATGAGGTTAATATTGTTGGTGATTGCTGGTAATTGTAGTGATTGATGGTGATAAACCAGTGGCGATTAGCAATGATCACTGACAGTGAGTACATTGAATCAGTAAATATGTGTTTATATGATTGTAATATGGTTATTAATATTTGAAAAATATTTTCTTTCATAAGAATGGAAGTCAATTATTTTTTTTTTAAATGATTTTAGATTTTCATTCGATCAGAAAAATATTTTTCGTTAACTAACTTTTTCCTTAACACTCCACATATTAGATAATTCAAAAAAATATTTTTTAAAAAGTCGTTTTTAAAAAATGAACAGAGCTTAAGTTTTACCGCTAACGCCTTGTATTGAATTAGCGATCGATTATGATTTTATGTTAGAATGACTTAATATATAAATTTAAACAAACAATATCTCAAAACTTAGCTATTAAAATTGGAATAATTATATTTCAAAAGCGGAAATAGACTCATCCATCAATTAAGAAAATAAAGTTTATTTAAATTCCAGCTTTTGTAGAAAATAAACTTTATTTCAAAAGAAGAAAGCACTTGCTTTAACCTTTGTATTATCCTTTGTTTTTTTTAGTAGAATAGGTTACCTTTAACTGAAAATAATTCTTAGACGTACGTTATGTATGAGAACTTAATTTGTTTAAATCAGATCAGGCCATGCAAGTAATTACAGAAGGAAAACTGAAAAGGCGAACAACTTTCCTGAATTTCTTGATGAAATTAAGCAAATACCTTCACGTGATCTGTACCTTACATGCAAAAGAAAAATATAAAGAAGGAAGAGAAAAAATTAGATATTTATTCACTTTTTTTTTTTTTTCATTTTTTTGAGATTTTATAATCATAATAACGTTAATAAGCTTGTTTACATCCGATATAGATAAAAAAGGATATATATCTATATTTAAAAATTTTATTATTTTATCGTCTTTTTTTCAAATGTATAGTTATAAATACACTCATTTGAATCAAAACAATTTGTTATTGGTTTACTGTATAGATGGATACAGATAAGTTTTTCCCATCAATCGTACAGTAGGAATAGCCATTTTCTTTAAATTTATTATAAATATTAACATATAGTCATATACTATACACTTTGAATTTCATGACCTTAGTTTTAGCCATTATTCTTTATTTAGAGAGTTGATGAAATGATATCAATAACAAATACTTTCTCCATTCTAAAAAGATAGTTCACTTTTTATTTTCATAGAGATTAATAAAATAATAATTATTATTGTTAAAGACAGTTTTATACATATAACTTTCCTATTATGTCCATCTTAAATAATACATGAGCAATTATTATATTAGAATAATAAGTAAAAATTAATGAGAGTTATTGAAAATAAAATAAGATTTAATAAAGTTATAATAGACAATTTAAGGATTAATTACAATATAAAAAAGAAAAGCGGAGTTTATTTTGAAACATATCAAAAAAGAAAGGTGAACTATTTTTTTGAGTATTTTTTTAAATTAAAATAATTTAATAATTTATTAAATTTTTATGCAAGATAGAGTATATATAATGAATACTTACTTAATAGTTCATGTCAAAAAGTACAACCAAAATTTCAGTAAAAAGTATTTATAATAGTAACTTTGTTAATGTCCACAATATTAAAGTTGATTACAAATTTAACTGCAATTAGTAAAATTGGAGAGGTGTATATTTGAAATTGTCAAAAAAAAGAAATGACCCTAATTAATCATAATTAAAAAAAAAAAAGGAAATTCTACATGCATTAATCGAGGATTTAAGAATATTTTCACTATGATTTATCATCACATAATGCAAGAAATACATATTAGTCTCCCAATCATATATATATAATTGGTTAAAATTTTATTTTCTAGAAAATACAAAAAGCTCACCCATTCTTCATTTTTCAACTCTCACATTCATTTATTATAATAATATTTGGAGAGAGTGAGCTTAATTGTTGATTAGCTTGACTTAATTACTGATTAACAAGTCGGGAAAGGAACACCGCAGCTTTTAACCACTTCTCTTGCACGAGGAGAAGACACATATTGTCTCAGGCTTGGATTCTTCACGTATCCACAAAAGCAAGGCCTTTGCTCTCTTAACTTGACGCAGCAATCATTTGACGGCGGTGACGATGATTTAATCGCCGGCAGGCATGGGCTCAGCTGGGCAGGGCTACAATTCACAGCATTTGAAAAACGCACCTCAGCCGCCATCACCACCATTACCGCCAACACAACCGCCAGAAAAGGGAATGCTGAGTAAGAAAATTTCTTCATTTTCAGTTGATCGGAGATGCTGAGAGAGTGTGGTTTTTTTATTTTTTATTTCCTGAACTGGTGCATTGAGCAAAGAGTGAAGTGAGCAATTTAAAGACGATGTGGAGGAAGGAGATCGAAAATCGTGAGTCATATTTTTGTCAGCTTCTCAACAATGGCCTTGTTCAATGGGTCCCACAAGAGTGAATAAAGGTAGGTCCCATCCAATTGATTTGTCTGTTTGAGTGTTGATCACTCATTAATAAAGGTCGTTTTCCTGAAGTTAGTGTTCTTTTTTTCTCTGAAATTAGTGTACTAGGATTATATTCGATAATATTATATTATTTTTCTTTTATTTAAAAATTTAATAATTCAAAAAATAATTTTTTCAATTATGTATAAAAATTATATATTATATTATTCAGCTATGGTTAAATAATTAAGATTTTTGGATACTTGCACACGAGGCACTTATAAAATGAAATAAATATTTAATTATTTTCATTTTAACTAATTTACTAAATATGATTTAAAAAAAGGATTAATTTACCATAAATAACCGAACAATGAACTAATGAGACATGTGAAAGTTTAAATTCGCCTTAATATAGAATTAATAGACACGTGAAAGTTTAACACTTAATTCTCATATATTAATTAATTTGAAAAGCCAAATGAAAAGAAAAAATAAATAATAATAATTTTTACATTTTTTTTTATATTTTGATACATTTATTTAATTTTATTGTTGATGGCATTTCTTCTATCTAATAATTAATTGCATTTCTTCTATCAATTAGTATATGAATCAACCGGATCAAACATGCCCTCTAATTGGATTTGTATTTTATATATATATATATATATATATATATATATATATAAAGAAAAAGAGAAGACGACAACTTGGATTTGTCTCAGTTACTGTTGCATTGGGAAATTGGTGGGGTAGTGTCAAATGACGGTCACAAACCTTTTATTGCATTTCTAGTTTTAATTTCAAATCAGAGAAATAAAAAATAAAAAAATTAAGAAAGTCAATCATGAATAGTCCGAAATTGACTAAAACTAATTAGACAATTTTGCCATTGAAAATGAAAATTTACCATAACCAAATCTATTTCGATTTCAGTTCTAAGTACTACAAATTAGAATTTTCTAATTAAATTAAAATTCAGAACGTACAAATTAGAAAATAGTAAAAATTCTGCCTGTATTAATAAAAAGATATAACAAATATTTTCGCTATAATTTATTAATATAACAGTAGAGATTCAACTACATAAAGTCCTCCAATCACTATATGTGATTTGTCCCTCAAAGATTTTATTTTCCAATACATATTTATAATTATTTATTTTGGCTCTGCTTAATTATTCATTAGTTTAATTTAATGAATTAACAGGTTGGGATAGGAACACCACAGCTGTTAGCAACTCTTCTTGCACCAGGAGAAGACACATACTGTTTCAGGCTTGGATTCTTCAAGTATCCGCAAAGACAAGGCTTTTGCTCTCTTAACTTGACGCAGCAATCATTCGACGGCGGGGACGATGAGTTAATCGCCGGCAGGCATGGACTCAGCGCCAGAGGGCTACAGGTCACAGCATTTGACAAGCGCACCTCAAATGCCATCACCACCACCACTACCACCACGAGCGATAGGGCTGAGTAAGAAAATTTCTTCATTTTCGGTTGATCGGAGATGGTGACACAGAGTGAGAGAGAGAGAGAGAGAGAGAGAGAGTTTTTTCGCCTGAAGTGGTGCATTGAGCGAAGAGTGAAGTGAGCGATTTAAAGGCGAAGGGGAAGGAGATGGAAAGTGCGAGCCATGCCGTGTCGGCTTCGAAACAATGGCTTTCTTTAGTGGGCCCCACAACGTTTAATAAAGGTCGGTCGTGGTCCTATGAAATTAATTAATGGATTTTCCGATCTGGGATTTTAATGGTAGTTGTCTTTAGTCCCTTCTTTTAATTTAAACAGCAATATTTCATTTTTTTTCCCACAAAAATTAAGAAAATAATTATAATATATTAATTTTTTTAAAAATATAATATTTAAATTATCCTTTTTAAAATTAAAAATTACTCATTAAATTTTATTATAATATCAACACTAATTTTATCTCATATTAAAAAATTATTAATATATTCTCAAGATTCTAAATTAGCATTTAAAGTGAAATAAGTAAAATGGATGGATTAATAGGTAAATAAATGTAAATATAAAAATAAATTATACCTAATAAATATAGATAAAATTGAAAAAATACTTTTGAAATCTTCTAAATGGGCATTTAAAGTCAAAATAAATAAATTGTCTCTCTGTTACTGCTAAAGTTGCTAAAGTGGGACAGATGGAGTAAATTATAAGAAAATTACTATTTTATTTTTATATTTTATTAAAATATATTATTTTACTTTTATATTTTTAAATACATACTTTTAACTGTATCTTTTATTTTCGTTAGATTGTTACATCGTGCTGTTAATTTTTTTATACTTCTTTTATTAAACATACGTATATATTAGTTAATTTTAGCAACGTACCATTGTAGGGGTGCCCACTCAAGTGGGATCCACATATTTTTAAAAAAGAAAAAAAAGTAATTAGAGGATGGATGCCTTAATTATCGCGTCAAACGGTGGACGCGTTAATTACGCATCTCCTTTGACAATAAATAAGAGAAGTTCGCAGCTCACAATGCACGCCAACAAGAAGAATAAACACAAAAGAGAAAGAAAAATCTGTGTTTGAGAGGGAGAGAGTTAACTAGTTTTAAAAAGTGTTCTAAAATTAGGGTAGAGAAAAATAGTGAGGATAATTTAGGTGTTTTTGAAAAACACTTTTGAGTGCTACTATTTTTGTATTACTCTCTTTATAAACCTACCATTTCTAATAGTGAAAGAATTATTCGGAATTAATTCCTTGGATGTAGCCCTAAATAGTTAAAAGTGAACCATGTTAAATTTCTCTATGTCATACTTTTATTTTTTCACTGCGTTAATGTTCTCTTAATTTGTTGTGAGATCCAAACACATACATGGACAAAATATAAAAATAAAATAATAATTTTTTGATAAAATGGACAAAAAATTGACGGAAAGATACTTCAGGACAATGAAATAAAAGATAGAGATAAAATTACGTATTTTTTAAAATAAATGGCAATGTGATATATTATGAAAAAAAAATATAAGAAAAAAATCATAACTTCTCCTAAATTATAATATTAATCGGATACACATTCCACAATATTCATTAAATTTTCTGAAAATAAGAATCAATATTAATTTTTTAAAATATTTTACATTAAATATAATTTTTCTATTTTTTTAAATTTTAATAGAAGAAAATTATTTTGTTAATAATATCCTATAAATAACTCATATTAAATCTTGTATCACTTTTCATCAAAAATAAAGTTGATAAATCAATAATAGAAGTGAGAGTATTATTATCGTTATGAAAAGGATAGCACTCTCTATGGGTTTGGAAATGTGATAATGATATAAAAATGCATTTTTTTTAGACTAATATAAAAATGCATTTGAATACAATTATTTTTCAAAAAATATATATATAACAATGATTTCATAACTGTACAGTGTTAGGCTTTGTCGTATTATTTATAAATACATATTATTTTCAAGTAATTTTATTTGTATAATTGAAATAATATATAGAGACAACTAACTAATTAATTTTGTAAAAAAAGTCAATTGGGCATCCAATAATTTTTACGGCAAAATATTGTTTATTTTGGGTTATCTCCTCACATATTTATTAGCTCACAGTTGATTTATGTTCTAATCAGTCTAATAATTTATTTTCACTTCTCGTAAGCGGGTCCGTGTTTTTTTTTAACTGTTCAACAGCCTTCTCACATAGCTTTCCTGAAATTTGAATAGTATCGAAAATTTTTTATTTTTGAATATGGGTAATCAATTACAAATTTTAGTCGCAATTATTAATCATCAGCTAGTATGAATAATTAAATTAAATATATCTTAAATTCGTGTCATAATTAATTATCTTCTAACTTCCTCCTACCTTCATCAATTAATAGCGACACTAATTAAATCAAACCAACCGGTCCTTTTTCATATGGAAAATGACTAAATTCTCGACTATATTTTTAATTCAAATAAATCATATTATTGATTGTGATGTATTTTCTTGTAGAAATAAAATAGCTTTTATATAAAAATATATAAAATAAATTTGGTTTATGGCCTAATTATTCTTATAAGCAATTTATTTATTTATTTATTGAATCATAGTAATTTCAATAAGAGTTATATTAAATGGCTCAACTTAGACTTGGCACAATTTTCATTATAGTGGTTAAATTGTCCATAATGTCCTCGGCCGGTTCCATGTGGGAATTTTCATACGATATACACGAGGACATGGTTTATACATTTTAAACTCCTGCAATGAAAATTTTGTGTTAGTTCCAAATTGGGCAAATATATTTTTCATTTTATTAATACTTATATATTTTGTTATAATTAAAATTTTATATTTCTTTTGTTTTATCTAAAACCCCTTAATTTACATTTTAAGAAAAAAAATTACTTTTTTCTTAGCGTGTAAATCAAATAACTGAAGTATTGATTTTTTAATTTCTATATAATTCAAATAAAGAAATTCAAAATTTAGTAGGATAAAATTGAAAAAAATACATTATTTATGTGTATAATTTAAAATTTTTCTATATTTTATAATTAAAAAAAATTAAAATCAAAGGGTAGAGATTACTACTAACCACCTCTTAATTCTGCCACACATGTTGAGTTCACAGTCATAGTTCTAATAACCGGACCGGACTAATCGGTATGACCGCCTTAATCGGGAATGGAACCATGATTCATTCCGGAATGACAAATTAAATTACAGATTAGTAAACTAGATAAGAATTAATGAGAATCAGTAAAAACCAGATAATAACCGGTCGAATCAAACCGCTATTGACTACAGTTCGATTTAAAATTTGCAAAAACTCCTAAATTTTTCGATCTGGATTTTTGGGACTCCGGCTCTGCTTCCGCTTGAAACCGACGATACACTTAGACCAAAAAGACAGGAAGGGAGGTAATACCTCTAATGGCATCAAGCTCGAAGAAAAGATTCAAAATTTTATTTTCTTTATTTACTTGGTCAACCTCATAAGATCACTGTAATTAGCTTCTGCAGTATCTAAGACATGTAAATATTGTTGCACCCAGGATTAGGAGATGGGTCAAAGAGAAAGTGTTGGCTTTGGATAGTGCCAGAATGGTTGGAAGATAGGACTCCGCTCAACCTAAACGAACAGTGGTTTATACTCAGCATGTTGTTTTAGTTTTTCTTTCCACCTTAATTAATAATTGGCGTCGCGTATTTCTTCCGTTCCAAAATGTTTGTGTTATTAATTTTTATCCAAAATATAAAAAACAAAGTAATTACAGTGTCACGTGATATAAAATATCTCTACTTTTTTCAAAATTGTCCACTATCAAGAAATTAAAACTAGTTATAATGAGAGAGGCATAAAAAAAAAAAATATTTGGAATATCTAAAAATAAAAATATAAATAAATATTTTGGAACAGAGAGAATATATATCATATATATTTTACGAAAAGTCCAAGACTAATAGCTTAAATGGGCTGTAAAAATCCTTTATTTTTTATTGTTTTTCTATCATATGGCTGTTTAGTTTTTAGAATACACCTTGTTTTCATATTAACTAAACATGTATTTCCGAAAAAATGGATTTGAATTGTGGATTAGTACTAAATAATATTATATTTTATAATAATTAATTATATTTTATTTTATATATTAAATTTAGCCCTTTTTATTATTTTTTAAAGATTATTTACTATCTATAAATCATATATTCTTAATTGTATCTTAAAAAATATATTTAAAAATATAATATGTAAAAAGTCCAGTGAAATTATATTGAATCCAATTAAATTCTTCGATTCAATAAATCTTTATCTTTACCGGTTCAATAATTGATTCGACTGTCAGAACATATTTTAATGTAAGCTTCTCTCAACATATTTCAAATGATAGAAATTAATTGATTCCCCACCTCCCTTAGATCGCATTTAAGAACAATTGAAGGATTGAGAGACCCATGGTGTGAAGTGTTCAAGCTCCTTAATGCAAAATCTCCATGGCCAACTCTTTATTTGCATTTTTGAGTGAGCAAGAAATAGTTGAGTTACGTGGACCTTTTAATGAACACAATCCTAGGCACCTCAAAATTAATACCAAGAAAAGAAAATATTATAAATTTTTCATTGTTTTGGATTCTATTTATGTATAAAAATGAAAATAAAATAAAGTAAACATTATAAAATAAAGAATTAATTAAGTAACATTAAAAATAAATCTATTAAAATTTTAAAATCACTGTGAATCTGCTATGAAAATTCACACTCAAATTAAAAAACCATTATCAGATTAGTTTACTCTTTCCTTCCCTTCAAATTGGATTTGAAATTTTCAAATTTTCTTAGTTAAATAGAGAAGAAATTATTCAATTCAGTTTAATCTTTTCAATTTAATTAAATCGAGCAATTAATTCAAACTAATTAGCTTGTGCTAAGTTCGCGACTCATTCCATAATAAGTCCTTTAGTTATTCTAATCTGAGATTCATCTCTCGACACATTCCAGGTATAGAGTTTGATGGATTTCTCTTTTCTCTCTGGAGGATAAAGTAAATAAATGAAAGTACTTAACTATGCTAGCTGAAATTGTTGAACTTGATTATTTATATTTACATTTGCCCATTATTTTCAGAAATTTTCTACAAAAGATTAGTCTGACAGGAAATGTATTTGTAACCCAATTTTATGAAATCTGGAAAGATGGATTACAGAAAAATGCACACCATCACTGGAAGTAGAAAATGAAGAAGAAAGTTCATGCACAGAACTTTTATCAGAGCAGCTAACATCACTAACACATGATTAGTGTAACTTTCTATATATGCAATATACTAAGAAATGTTTTGCAGTTCGTTCACTCTCTAGGCTGTAGAAACCATCTTCACCATCCACTTTTTATGAACTAAACCCTTGTAATCATCTGCAAAAGAAAGGAAATTACATGGAAATTTTAAATAATGGGATTGACTGATAAGCTGCAATTAGTATAAGAGGTTTTTATGCTGTTTAGAAAATCTGCTGTTCTTCATGCTCTAAAGTAGGGTAAATAAATCATCATAAAGTTGTGTGTGTGTTTTTTTTTTTTTTAAAATAATCTAAGCAGAATACAATGATTTTTATTCTATATGTTCCATGAGAAACAAAGATATGGCAAACAATGGTCTGTAAAAAATTAATCTAAGCAGAATACCATTTGATCATTATATATATTACATTTAGCTTTTGAGATAACCTCATATATAGACTTACAAGAATTCTTAAGTACATTTAAGTTAATGCCTAAAGTCATTTAAGTAAAACAGATTTCTTTCAATTCGACACAATGCACATACACGGGTTAGGAACAGATTTCTTATATATATAACATTTGTAACATTAATCTACCATCGGATACTAAAGTACAGATATAGAAAGATAGTTGTATACAAGTAATCAAAATTAAGATATATCTTACCATGATGTGAAATCCCATTTGAGAAATCCTCCTTGACCTCTTGCATTTAAGAACTTGTAAATAGCACCAGAAGCTACATACAGAATTGGATTAAACATCATGAAATATCATTAACCTAAGCATAAACTCCAATTGCAAAATCTAAGAATAAAGTATAATACCTTCATAACCACAGATCACAGGATCTTCTGAGAGCAGAAATGGCATATCTAGACTAACAAATCTACATGTGAATTTGCAACAACAATTAGGCTTTTAATCCAAGGAATTTATTCATTAAAATGTTTAGCAAGCCGTGCTAAAACAACATAATAGCTGTTTGTAGAAATGCATTGTATTAAGTTGGATGCAGTTCAAGAAAGCGGTTTTGCAATATGCATTTGTGATGCCAGCAGTCTTGAAACAGCCAATGAAATAGTAGTTAAAAATAGAGCAATTAATTACTTGAAACAGCCAAGCCCAGCAGCCAAATGAGCAGCAAATCCAGTGGCAAGTCTAGTCTCTACTGCGTTACTAATCATTAGATTCACACCAGAATTTCTTGCCAATTCAATAATTTCAAGGGCTCCCATCACTCCAAATTTAGCTAATTTTATGTTAATAACATCAGCAAGACTTTCCTTGATAACTCCTTGAACATCATTTAGACTCTCACAGCTTTCATCAACGGAAACAGACATCCCATACTTCCCTCTTGCAAAATCACTAACTTCTTTAAGACCTGTAAGTTCATATCTATGAATGGGTTGTTCAAGAAGTGTAGGCCTTATTCCTGAATCTGAAATAAGAAAATGATTTCAGATACTTGTCCTAATTAACCTTCAAGGAATCAAACTTTAAGTCAGGTTTTCCAAAAGAAAATGACATTACCATGTAATTTCTGAAGAACTTCTATGGCTTCTTTTACTGTGTATCTCCCATTTGCATCTATTATAAATGAACAATGGGGATGAGCTGCCTGTATGGCTTGAAGAATTTTGATTTCTGCATTAATGTTCTTCTCCATTTTTCGCTTCAATGTCTTGAATCCTAACTGGCAGTACTTAGAAGCCAATTCAGAAGCTTCTGCAGGGCAAATTGATGGAAGCTGCTTGAATGAAATTCATTGAGCCAAGTCAAAAATTCATTTCTAAAAACTATAAAGAAAAACAAAAAGGGAAAAAAAAAAATTTGTAGTAGAATGCATGTAAATCAAGAACTTAACTGTTATAGCAGTGGTTAATGTATTTGATACACCACCAAATAATCTCCATAGCGGCACACCAATACTATTAGCAACTGCATCAATCAATGCCATTTCAACTCCAGCCCTAACCTTTTGTAACATACAGAGCTTAATGAGGATCACTAAATGCTTCCAGATTAGCATACCTTAAGTGATAACTAGAATAAGTATATTAAAGGGAAAGTAATATATCACCCTTTTAAAATAAAAGGGAGAAGTGACCTATCAGAAATGCTTTTGCAATAGTAAGTGTAGCTGTTTCTCAATTGCATTAGGAGGAATGTCTGATCAAGTTCATGAATAGATCATCTTATATTTAATCAAAGTAATAGACAGAGATATTTTCTGCATGGCAGTTATCCAATTTGTTTGTGATGACTTAAACGGCCTGCAAATTAGATACACCCTAATGATAAAGGCATAATTTGATTCCAGAAAAACAGACACCTTGGCAAAATCTAAAGTTAAGCATAAAATTTTGTCAGTTTATGAAGTTCATAAAGAAAGAAAAAGAAAAGAATAAAAGAAGAAACTTTACTAATTGTTAGAGCTATAAAAGTGCAACACTTGTCCACACATACTGGGACAAATTTTAGATCATATAAAACCATTCAGTCAAAATCATAAGCACTAGTCACCAAAAACCCATAAAATCAAAGACCGATTTGATTGTTCGACCAGTCAAAAATAGTAATCTCATATTCTAACCTTACATAACTACGCTACGCATGATCACAATACACAAATATAACAGAAAAATGGAAAAGAAAATAGACAAATAAACAAATCAATCTTGTAAATTATACTCACAGAAGCAAATTCAGTTCCTGGAAGAATACCACCAATCTCATTAAGCACCAAATTCAACACCCTAGGAGAACTGCAACAAAGAAATTCACATGCTTCCTTAGCCATTGCAAGAGCTACCATCTGATTTTTAGCAGTAACTGAAGGAACAACAGCAACTTCTCCCCACCCAACACATCCATTACTAAGTTCAACCCTAATAGCAACATTCTCTACCTTTTCCAGACTAAGAGCAGTCCCTATACTTAATGGTGCATTTATTTGCACATTTAGTGGCCTCCCTTCTGCTCTCTGCACATCAACCCAAAAAGTCTCAGTCAAGTTCTTGAATCCAAAATTTGTTCTTTCTGCAGTAGAGGAAACTGATGATGACTGTGTCATTAGGTTACTGCCACTAGAACTTGCAATGACACGAATCCTGCTAATGTTCTGGTTAGTATTTAAGTAATTCCCTGGTACCCATTTCAAATTAGAAGAGGTAAAGAAGATCGAAGAATTTGTTAGGCAAAAAGAAGACCTAACAGTAGCCATTGTTCACAAGGAAGGGAAAAAAGAAAGAGTCTTTCTTCTTTGACAGAAAACTAAGGTGATTTATATTACAAATGATTGAATGAGTGTTTTACTGGTAAGTGAAGGAGGAAGAAAAAGAGGGGATATTCCTTTAACTGTTGTACATTGTTTCTTTAATCTTTGTTGGATCAATTGAAGTTTACTATTGGTTAGGAATATGAGCATATTTGGTAATTGCTATTGAGGTTTTAAACGTCTCTTGGAAGTTGGTAGAGGCAAAGTCATTGATTTTGGCTTTGCAGTTTATACTATATTTTGGCTTGCATGTTTTTTATTTCACGTTATAGTCTATAATGCACATCATTTTCTTAGTAGGAGCCATCATTTGCTTTTATTTTAACTATCCAAACCATCTATAATATATAATATATATAAAAGTGAAAGTGGGCAGAGAAATATTGAGACTGGCTAAAATAATTCAATTAAAATGATAAATTATAATTTAGAAAGTTGATTTTATAATAAAAAATTACTTTAATTAAAATTTATTAAATAAAATATTACATATACATACATAAGTTAATGTTATATGTAAATATTATTTGTAATTATATTAATATTAATATAAATAAAGAAGTTTGGACAAATATAAAGAATTTCATATTAATTAGATTATATATATATATACACACACACACACACTTTCTCTACAGCAAAAATCATCATGAAGTCTATTTGTTTTGTCAAATAAATTTTATTTTCTTAACCATCAAAAAGTTATTTGATTTCAATATTAACAATTTTTTGGGTTCACTATACAAGATGTATTGAAGATTTCCTACGTTAGTATTTGTAATCAATTTTTTGTTTTGCTATCTAATATATGTTTGTGTTTATATATTATGTTAATTGATTGGTACTTTTATATTGGTTTTATACGTAGGTGTTTTTACATTAAATACATGCAATATTTGGTTTTAACGTAAGATTTGAAATCATTTTTTTTTTTTCCATTCTTTTGAGCAAGGAAAGACATATCTCATAACTAATGGTGTTACGAAAAAGTTAATATTTGAAGTTACCAACTCAATTATAGATTTTAAGAATTAATATTTTATAATTAACATTAAAAAAATAATATTTGAACCTAATTATAATCCTAATATTACATTTAATTATGACATCAAATGACTAATACTCGAATTCAATTATTATGATAGTGACTAATATTTATCTCTAATATTAAAATTAATAAAAATCATATCTCAGTATTAAAATTCTTTTAAAAAAAATATTAACAATGAATATAAATAACTTCAAATTACATTGTTAAAGAACTAGGTGTTCTAAATATGTAATCTTTCAGGAATATTATGATAGATGAGCATATTTCCTGTTCTTATATTTTCATGTGTTTATTTTAATTGAATTGTTTATTGTGCAACAGCTGTCATACTAACACCTTCAATTATCTACTCCAAATTAGTTGCAGCCTCTTTCTTTGTCTTTTCTTGCGTTTTGGCCTTTTCCTTTCAATATTTTATTATCAAGTGGACTAAGTTTATTTCACATTTCTGCCACTCTGCAGTAAAGAATTCGGAGACCAACTCCCTCGTACATGAGATGAAATAACAAAACTCCTTTAAGGTTTTGAATTCGAGTTCTAAATATGTAATTCATTTAAAATTTGAGATAAAGCATTTTGCCTCCATTTGGAAACCTGTTTGACATGAATTTGGACCCCTATTTATGGACCTGCTTGATGCAAATCTAGACATCGTATGGTTAAAAAAAAAAAAATTTCGAGATGGAATTATACTTCAAATATTGGAAGGCCAAAAATAAAATAAGATAAATTGAAAGTAAGATTGGAGAGTCATTGTAGATACTTTTGAAAATGTAAAAAAAAAAAAAAAAATGTTGAGAATGGAATCGTGATGGAACTAGAAATAAAATTTAGGAGGCGCAAAAAATTTTTAAAATTTGATAGGACAAAATTGAAAATATTCAATTTTGGGGGAGAATTCAAAAAAAAGAAAAAAAAAGGGTTAGGGAGGGCACTCCTGCCTT
This sequence comes from Jatropha curcas, assembly GCF_041381405.1. NCBI lineage: Eukaryota > Viridiplantae > Streptophyta > Magnoliopsida > Malpighiales > Euphorbiaceae > Jatropha > Jatropha curcas. Next base: position 25,940,019 of record NC_143154.1, read on the forward strand.
CCGTCTTCTGGAGGAATTAAATTTCATAAAATTTTGAAAGAGTCAAAAGGAACTTAGGTAATTGAGGGAGCGTTTTAACCCCTTTTTTGGTCTGCTTATTGCCAATTCAAATTAGTCATATCAATGAAATTCAGACACTGTATGGTTAAATCGAAAAGGGATATTTTTGATAACACATATAGGGTTGTAGAAGATTTAGACTCTTAAGAAACTTAGGTACACCAGCTCCCTCAAATTACAAGATAGTTGCACCTTGAAAGTATTACTTTAAGGGAGAATAGGCCCCAGTAACTGCTTATGCGAATAGACATGAGTGGTTTAAGATGATCTGAGCTCAATTTCCCGTCACCCTCCCTTATAAATCTTGTAAATATATATATATATATATATTGGCATATTGGTTACTCATTTTTAAAATGTTAATGCAAAGGAGTACGAAACAAATCTAAAACCTCTCCCTCTCAAAATACAAATTATTTAAGATTCACTAAAATTAGAGAAACAATTAATTCTTTTAAATTATAATAAAATCAAAAATAATTTGATCTAATTATTTGTAACTTATAAAGATACCTATAATATATAAAAATATCTTATGAAGATAATTATAATATCTGAAAATATTATTTATTATTTTTTAAAATACTCAAAATAACTTATATCGAATTATATTTTGAGACAAAATAAAATAATTTATATTTTAAAAGCAAAGAAAATAAATCTTATCATCTAATACAAGAGGCCACAAAAAAATACTGATTTTGATAGTTGATTGGAGGTGAACAAGGAAGATAGCATAAAACATTTGTGTTTTACTTCCTTAGAAATAGCTAAGAAAGTTGTATTTCTCTAATTAAGTACAATAAATTTACAATGTCCCATTACGCTTAAATTTACATAATGGACATTATCATCTTCTGAAATTTACCAGCAATTTGCTTTAGTCGATTTATATACTAAACACATTCAAATTATACTTTCACATCCATTAAGAAAAAAATTATACTTCCACATAAATAATTTATAATTCCCTTGGAAGGGTATCTTATATTTTCCAGAAAATAGGTCATTTTGAACCAAATGAGGCCCAAGTAATATAAAAATATTATGCCTAACCATAACTAATTAAAAGGATTTAATTGAATAACAACCTATTTTCAAATTTAATTTTCCCTATACAATAAAAATCTCAAAAAAAAAAAAAAAAAAAAAAAAAAAAAAAAAAAAAAGAAACAAGGATTGGGGGATAAAAATGTTATTGCCTATGGTGTTGAGGTGGTCACAACTCTGCTTCATGCATTAGGAATAAAATCAAACACGTAGGAGACCACAACAGAGATAATTGGTTAACTATAAAAATTATTGATTTTGCTGTGCTTCTTCCGGACCCCTTGTTTTACCCCTGAGCATCTCTGTGAAATTACCCCGCATGATACGCCTGAATCTCGTATCTTCGGCTGGTGCAGGTGGCTCTGTTTTTGGGGTCTCAGGCTGTGGTGGTTGATGGTCTACAGGTTCTTTCTTGCCCAACAGCCCACCTTCTCCAAAGAAACTTGTGACTGATGATGCGATCCCAAGAGGTGCGCCCATCACCTTACTAATGGCCTCAAAAGTTCCACCTGATCTTTCCTTCATTATTATCTCTAGAGCTTCTTTGTGTGCTGGATCTAATGCATCCGGATCTTTTAACAGGTTATGTATGGCTGGTAGCAGGTATTCCCGCACGCTAGTCGCAGAAAGATCTGCAGCAGGTAAAGATGAGATAATGTGATATTTTATCTGCAATAGAATAAAGAGAAACCTATCTTGGAGCCCGCAAGCTTATCATGTTGTCTATTGAGACCCTGACTTCTATTTCCTCAGTTTTGGGGTTCCAAAATGGTCTTCTCCAACAAATAACATGTAACAATCATGTGCCAATGGTCAATGATTAAAAAACGTGTTGATATTTCTATAAAGTTCATTCATCAAGTACTCGGTCAAAGGGAAATCAAACAAAATAATGGAACTGTTTGGGGTATAAGAGAACAAGATTGTCTTCAAACCTGTAGCATCTAAGGCACGTATTGATTCACAGAAGGCATTAGCTCTCTCACGGCGACGCATGACATCACTTGCAGATGCTGGTGCGGCAGTAAATTGAAAAATCTTGGACAGTAGGTGTGTGTAACGTTAAGGAAACAGTGAAATAACGTATTTAAAACTGGAAGACAAATAAAGTGTTGTGAATGGCTGAAAAACATGGACAAAATTTTCTCAAAATAAATGGTCCTAAAATTAATTATCCAAAACGTTTAGGATATAATCTCTGAGTCTCTCTGTCGTGTGAGGTACTGCTACCAGTAAACCACGGACAACAGCTATGGTAGCCTCATGGGATCCGTCTTCAAGAAAAGCATCCATTTGAACACGTATTTTATCAACAATCTGAAACATGACAAATGTGATGAGTGAAACATACAAACTGCTTCCCCAAGATTGCCAATATCCCTTCAGGAAAGAACATTTATACCATGTCATTTTTGAAATGTTGTGCCACAGCTCCAAATGCATCTATGCTCGCATACTTCACATTCAGGTTTTGATCAGACCCAAGAGTGATTAAGGCAGGCAAAATATGGGTAGAAGCAACTTTTGCATCAATGTATGGCACCTGTGGAATTAATAAAAGTTCAAATTTCAAAATAATGTCAGGTGAAGTTGATATTTCAAAAAAAATAAATAAATAAAACAAATGCTGGAATAGCTTCAAGTGATGATTAAGAGCAATGAGAACTCACTATGACTTTCACCAGAAAGGCAGCATTGATTTTCATATCAACATTGGTACTAACAACCATTTCCCACAAAATACTGAATATCATACTGTGGTGCTGTTCAATAGTACTGCATCATGGAAGAAACTTGATAAACTAGTCACATATAACTTACAGACAATGGTAAACAAAGGCATGTGGTTGTCTACAAACCAAAGAAAGCGGACAGCACCGATAATCTCCACACTGGTTTTTTTTGACTGATTCTCTTTTAGGCTGCCTTCAATTAGCAACCTTCTCAAGTAGCCTGCTAACTGTTCATGCTTGCTGGGAGTACCTAGAACACCTGCCAAAAGGAGTGGCAGAACGCACATTGTAGCAAGCCTCTCAGCCACAGCAGTTTTTGGCCTCAAACCTGTAAGAAAGAAACAACAATTAAAAATAATAATGTGAAAGAAATTCACAAAATGTATGCACTGATACCTTTGATTTTTGAATTAATGGTAGACGGAAAATATGTAAGATCAGCATTATCCCCAACTGCTACCAAGAACACTGGCATCATTATGTGTACCAGATAGAGATCCCCGAAGTGTTTACTTGCAGCCAGCAAAAACTGCAAGCCATTTTCCAAATTAGAAACAACTGATGCACTGTCCTCAATACATGGCAGCAAATTAGATTCTAATGAATTAATCCCAAGCAGACAGATTACCTTTGTCGTTTTGTTTCTTAAATGGTCTTCTTTTTGAGGCAACATGCAGGCCAGCTGTATCAAATCAGGAAAGCAATCAACATGCATCCACTCAAATGCAGGCCAGTCAACATGTCCCCTATTAAGACATTAAAATCTATCAAAAGCAAAATATTTCCACCGCCAAGATTTCAGGATTGACAAAAATACTTAAGTTTTTCTCCACCAGCAGACAGAGCAAAAAATGAAACAGACATCTAGAGCTTACTTTGAATATAATTCAAGTAATGACAGAGAGAAGAATCCATCCTTTGACTCTGGTACTGAAGAAAACGGACAAGTCTCAATTGCCTTTTGGTGCACAAAGGGAAGCAATTCCATCAGTATTCTCAAAAAGACATCAATATTCCAGCGCTCTCGTTCCCCTAGAACACGTAAATGTGACTCCACTGAGCCTTCAACCCCGGAAAGAGGTGGACAGCGCTGAAGACGGTCGAGGGATACAATCATTATAAACCAAGTACTGAGTAAAAGCAAGAAATAAACTATGAGAAAGAAGTATACCTGAGCAGAGCTCAAGATGTTGGAAAGCAAAGTTCTTAAAATGTGTTCCAATTTGTTTCCCCATTTTATTACTGCAGGAAGTAGCTCTTTAAGTGCAGTTTCCACCACCACTCCAGAGGGATCACGGACCAATTGGAACATCATCTCCTCAACCTATCACAAATAGATTTAAGCATTGTAGGAAACTTAAATGTGTCAAAGAAATTTAATTTTCATATACATATTACAGAAAAATATCTTTTTTTCTCTCTCTTATTTTCTCATTTTCATCTAACTTAACATTTTATTGCTAATGGAAAAAGCTCCATTCCTAGACCAATGTGCCATCAACCTGTTCTAGACCTCTCATAGTAGCCAACCATCAAATCAAAATTCCTTTCCATGATTGCCTCAAAGCATATTTAGTGAGGCTGACCTTGAAATATTTGTCCACATTCGGGAAGAGTGGGAGCAGCAAAGCCAGATTACTCGCAGCAGCCTCTCGAACAACAGTTGCAGAATCTTCTATCAGTTGTTGCATAATGGATAAAATTAGAGAATCACGGATCTCAGGCAGAACAAACTCTGCAAGCTCTCCACAAGATTGAGCAACAAGCAGTCTACGCTCTTCATATGTGTGATTTATCTGCAGTCCATGAAACCAGACAAATGAAACAGAACATTCAGAAGATGAAAGAGAAAGCAAGAAAAAAAGAACTAAAAATGAGCCAGATGGGAAACCCCAAAAAAATCATTACTGAAACTCACTTGTTCCCAACACTGGGGAAGCAATTCTGTTTCTGTCCGCATTTCTCCTACATTTTTCGCTAGGGTAACACAGGCCTGAAATAGAGGTCAGAAGTCAGATCCAAATTGTATAGCTGTGCCACAATATAATTGAGATATCAAGGAATTCATTGTATGATCAAAACCGATGACCTACATCCATAATGATTCTTCTCTGCTGCTCATCCGGACGTTTTATCAAATTAAACAATAAGTGGGTCAAGGAATCTCGAGTAGTACTATCTGGATGACGCTCAATTGCACACATCATTAGGGGAAGAAGCTCCTGTGCACAAAAATGTGGAATACAGTATAAGAAGACTCATTATAGATATTGGATAGAATATAATAAATTAGAGAAATGCAAACCTCCCGGTGATTGATCAAAACATAAGGAACAATTTTGGGCAATGCATCTGCAAGTATCTGAATTGTTTCTAAACCCTGCAAAGCAACATCATATGTCCTGTTATGCAACGAAATTCCAACCAACAGGAAAAGGGAAGCATAACAAGAAAGACCTAAGAAAATATACTACAAAGGTATTCCTATCAATAATATCGTTCACAAATTTAATCAGAAACCAAGACTCTTAATACCAAGAGAGAATCCAGAGAAGGATAAGGAAAGAACAGAATTTGCTAGAGAAAGACGATGAACTTGCCGTGTTTTCAGCAGTAGCCTCAACACTTAAGTTGTCCAATTTCATGTCTATTCCACCATCTTCTGATGGTCGTTCACCATTTTCTTTGGAGCTTCTTTGACTGCTTTCAATATTAATATCTCCATTTGAATGATTTCTCACCAAATCTGACAAAATTCCCTCAGGGTTACCAGTGTTGCTAGTCACTGGTGATGGAACATCTTCATTGCCTAACACTCCAACCACATTGCGTGGATGAGAAATTATAGTTTTATCTTCATGTATCTCAACAACTTTATCTTCTGTCTGCATAGACTCTTCCTCATAATTGATGGGATTTAAAGATTCGGGAGGTTTTGTGCTTTTTGCCTTCAAGCTTTCTATTTCCATCTGCAATGCTGTTATTTCTTCCTTGTACTTCTCCAAGGACTGGGATTGAATAGAATCAACATCACTAGCAATCATGCTCCGTCCAGAGCGATATCCTTCTAGGTGCATTTTCAGTGAAGTGATTTCAATTCTGCAATCATTAAGTTCCTTTCGCTGGAGCTCCCAAGATTGCTTCAACTCTTGCATCTAAAATTGAAAAACATATATTTAGATATAGTCAATATTGTGCTCATTACGAGAGAACTAATGCAGCAGCATAAAGATGCAGTGCAGTAAGAGAGAATTACCTGGTTATCCCTCTCCTTGAGATCTTTTTGAAGGGCTTCTAAAGTTTTATCAACAAAATCTTTGTTTTTGAGTAATTTCTCTTTTTCACGATTCAGCTTGTCACAGACCTTTTTCAATGACTCATTTTCTCTGAGCATGGCAATTTTCTCCTGCAAAATAGAAAACGAGTTTACATTTCAGCACAGAACCCACCTCCACTCCACATCAAATGTTAATACATATTTGTTAATAATGATTGTGCAAAATCTAAATTTGTACCACTCAAATGCAAGTATTAACATAGAAAAATTTGAAGGTTGTTACATGATCAACAAATACAAGGATGGAATAGTACACTTCAAAACAACCGTGGATATTAGACTTCAGATAATGTTATCGGTACTGAGTTTAATAATCTAGCAATGACGAATTTTCTTTTTCTTTTTTTGCTTTAAACAGAAACTTTGGATAACAATCAAGGAAGGAATCAGCCTAACCATAAATAACTTTAGAACATGATTTGTGTACTATATGTTAATAACATAATATAACCTAATAAAATTGCAATTAGAAATAGTCTAGCTAAGTGGATAATGTGTGATCATATTTGGCCTGCACTTAAAATAAGAAATGTAAGCCACAAAAAAATGGTACTTTCTTGTAGTCAAAGCCTGATGGAGAATTGTGGAGGACATTGACTTTTAAATACACATTTGAAAAGTCTAGCATGGCTATACATATATGTAGCAAGTTGTTAAACCAGCATATGTTTCATGAAATACCTCAGCAGCCTGTGAAGTGGAAGAAAGGTATTGATAGTAATAATGTCGCAAGGCATCTGGCACATATGCGGGCGTATTCTGCCAAACATCTAAATTCTGATCTATAACCTGAAGTGAAAGAATTGTAGAGCAATCAAAATGAATGCAAATATTCTCAACAGATACAAAAGCAAATAGTACTTGACCAATGGGCACATGTACAGATTCAACACACCCACTCGAGTCTTGACCTACATTTTCACGCCAAATGAGAGCCACAAACATGTTTATGCAAAACAAAATTTTAAGAAATATCTGTCTGATGTTGCCTCCAATAGCAATAAGTAAATGAAAATCCATAGTCTCTGCAATATGAATTTTCAACAGCATCCTTTTTCTATTTTAAAATCCACATATAAAAACTGTCTTTAACCAGATATGAAATTTTCAAACAGACTACTAATATGTATGGACTTGTCACTTGTGTTAATCAAAAGTAAAAGTTGAAGGACCGTGCTATCCAAATAAAGCTCAATAAAGCAACTTTTTTACCCTTGCACTGCCATCCAGCTTGAGTCCCAGCATATATAAGCATAAGTTATATCCTACTACTAATATACACAAAGATTCATGTACTTGTCACAACTTTGCAACTCTAAAATCTTTATAGTTTCGCATGTATTTTTATCATCTTTTGTCTACTTTTGGATAAGCAAACAAGTGGTTTCGGTTTTCAGCTAAATGAGAGATACAACAGACAACAAAGTGCAGAAAATGCTGTAGGAAATGCATGCATACATCTTTACAAGATAGGACCTCCCTATTTTCTGTCAGAACAAAAGATCTTCATATGAAAATAAAACCATGGAAGGCAATAATAACAAACAAAACAAAATAATTTGCATCAAAAGGTTTACATACTTCTTCATAGAATGTCATAGCAGTAAGCCGATATCCAGCTATAAGTAAATATTCCTTCACGGCGCAGTTAAGATCCCTACGCTCATTATCCTTCAAAGGGCCCACGTTAGAGAAGGAAGCGTCCTTCTTTTGCCGTAGAATCTCTGGTCCAGTGCTTTCAGAATCATCTGATTTTGAATCTAGAAATGCATCCAAGATAAAAGTTCACAAAAAATTAGAGAACAATATTATCTAGCCAATGAAATAATACGATTTATACAGCAAATCCAAAGATTTTTGGCTATTTACATTTAAAATAATGCTTGTAGACAAAAATAATCATAATTAATAAATTGAACAAATTGGAGAATGTGTTGAAACAATTATACTATTGTTTGAGCTATAAATACTGAAATGGGCACAAGTAGTTGGAAGAAAACACAGAAATCCAAATATCTTACTTAGAAATGGATCTCCTTTCATATCCAAATCAAACACAGCCATAGTTCAGAAGTATCAGAGATCCAGCTCAGAAGCTTATGCAAATTGGCCTAGCATATACTCATGATATAAAACACATACTAAAGTGCCAGTCCCTAAAAATCGAATAAGATTGCACATACACTCCAGAAGTCATTCTCAACTAATGACATGAATGCCTTACAAGTGACTGCAGTTTAATTGTGGACAGTAATGTGGCATGGTGTCAATCCTTTTGCTAAAGAGAGAGAAGCAGAGAAGTGAATTCGGCCTAGTATTTACCTAAAAAAATCATAAAAAGTATACCTATTTAATTTTGGTAGCAGTCTCCACTGTATACAAGTTACATTGATCAGAGAGCTGTAAATAATTCATGGTTTCAAAGGTGACCCTTTCAAATTCTACATAACAAACTATATAATTTTTTATATTGAATAGAAAACATAAAAAAGAGTCATACAAGATTCTTATGAGTTATAACTATCAAAGGAGAAATGAAATTTACCACTCAATTCCAGCTGTGTAAAATCTTTTTTCTTCTGTAGTTCAGTCTTCAACTTTGTAATGTCCTCTTGTGCCAAACGTAGCTCATATTCACTAAGTGCCAATTTCTCTTCTAATGCCTGTTTCTCTTCTAGTAAATTCTGAGGGTCTGCAACTGCTTTTCAAGAATAAAGGGGCAGAAAAGAGCATCGCTTACATTCTGTATTCAAGATAAAGCATAAAAATGCAGTTACATATCAAGTAGTAATTCAGGCCCATCTATATGCAAGTATCTACACAATTGTACATGCATAAAGAATTTATGCTAAAGTGCAATAAGTTTTCACTAATAATTAAACCATTAACAAAAAAGGGCAAGAAGAGGAAGAATAACTGTTCATTAATGATTACAGTTACAACTATGATACATAAATCAAGGGAAACCAGTGATGCGAATTAAAATCATACAGTGTGTATAAAACACATCTATAGCTACAATCCATAATTGATCATTTGCAGAAAGTGAAGCATAAGGCTCCTTTTTTTTTTCTCTGGAATGAGAAACAAATTTTGCAAGAATATCCACTCACTATTCCAAACCTCGATTTTCCATAAACAAGAATGGATTCGTTTTTCAGTCAAGTGCAGCTCAACCTTAGTCTATCCTACTTGGTCGCATTGTAAACCTGCTACGCACCCTTGCTAATCCTATCTCATAAGAACAAACAATCTAATTTGTTTTGCTCTAGCACCAGCAGTAACTACAGCATGGCTTTGCTTTTCAGCATCATTTCAACATCCACAGAAATACTAAAACCATGCTAAAATGTGCATCCTTCCAGCATCTAAGGTGTCTATAGTTGATGAACCATTCCTCCATTTTTGGATTTGTGCATTCCAAAGGATGCCAAATTCTGTATAACAAAGAATCTTCCTGTATTTCTCTATGACGTAACACTTTCAAACATTTCACCTGGACAAACTACACATACATTTTGATTCTTCCTACAACTAATTACTACTATTGGTAGATTTATATAGTGAATGTAATACAAACCTGTATATTATTCCCCATCAGCTCTTTAAACATATTTTATTCTATGTCATATCCTAACTGTAAACTGTAATCCCCATTTAACACAAAAAAGTATATGTAAACCCTCCATCAAATATTCTTAAAGGTATGACAATAAAATCACACCCTAAAGCTAAGAAGGAAATAAAATAACAGAATTAATGTCTTCCACTTTGTAACCTTTGTGGTCTCAGCATTCTTTGTCTGCATTCAATAACCCTTTGTCTGTGCTTTCAAGTCATGTGCCTAACCATTCCTAAGAATGTAATGCTTAACAAAATGGTGCCAAATTTCCGAAAAATCACTATTGACCACATTAAAAACTTATCGTTGAATTGCTGCAATGCTATTGAATGTCAAACCGTCTGTAAATATCTAACTTTCATTCCAGTGCCAGTGACTATTAATTGAATCTTCTCATGCTGCAAGCAAATTGAAATAACTTCTGCTTCAATGCATAAAGCTATCACTTCCTCAAATGAACTGGATTCCTTGCTTCATCCACAAATAAAAAAATTCTATCCTACACTCAAAAACTCTCTTTCAATTAAAACACTTAACAATAAGCTCCACATGAGTATCACTTCAATTGAATTCCATATCACAAAGAAATGTCAAACAAGCACCAAACAGCATCACAATCACCAAAATAATAGCTAAACAAGAAAAACCAAGCCAGGACATGTAAGCTAACAGTGTAGGTAATTCAAACGACTAAAAGAAAATTGAGGTGGAAAAAAAGAAAACCTCGAAGATTATTGAAGCGAGAGATCTGATCGGGAGGGAAGTGAGAAGGATCGGCGAAGAACTCCTTAAGGCGAATGGCGTGGTCGTCTCTGCCATCGTCGAGGAGCTCATGAAGCAATTCAAATGCCGTTAACAGGTAGTTCTCTTCTAGCAAGAAATTTACCACGCAATTGCACAGAGACGATCTCTCTACATTCATTTTTATCTCTTTCACTCTCAGCTTAGCATCTGATCTCTCTGTGTATTAACTTTGATGACACTTGCAGGTTTTTTTCCTTGTTCCGGCTGTTGGATTTGGATCTGTCGTGATTTAAAGAGCTTCATGACTCATTTTAATTCTTATATGGAATGGGAATACGATGCTTCGCGGTGGTGTCGGCTTTCGTGAAACTCCGGGTTTAAAAGTCCTGGGATTTTTATGAGTTTTAGATTCGACCGATCGAACGGATAATTTTCCATTTTTGACTTTGACGGTGGGTCCACACGAGTTTGTTGCCACCGTCACGAAAGTCAATAGTAGGTTCCTCGATTATTTTAATGCTTTTTTATTTAACCGGTACGGTCACGTGCAACTGTTGACGTGGCAAATTTTAGGCTTTTTCTTTTTTTTACCCCTCCATGTAAGTATAGCCACGGTTCTCTTTTGAAATGAAAGTAAATTGAAATTGAATCAGTTGAAACCCGGATTAAATCGAACTCAATAATTTCGGTTTTCAACTATAACTAAAAACCGTACATTTATGGTTTGGATTCTTATTTTTTAAAATTAAAATCGATTGTTTTATTTAAATTAATGATTTGGGTTTACTCTTAATTTATTATTTATTTTATTATAATTTTTTAATAAATTTTAAAATTTTTATTGAATTGGTTTAATTTTTTCAACAATACTATTTATTTGTATTATTTATTCAAACTACAAAACTAAAAATTAAAAAATTCTAATCTTAGTTTGATACAAGAATGAAACCAAAATCAACTATTTCAAATTCGTCTTATTTACAACCTAAAAACAGCTCGATTATTCCACTCTTCTTATAATATGGTTTTGAAACCATAGTCATAGTTATTCCCATATAAAACTATGTAAGAAGGTTAGCCATAAACTTTGCTAGTGGTTGGAATTTTATTATAAATCCAGCTTTATACTTTTAGCGACTCTAAACCTATCGATTTATTTCAACGACATCCTAATTAAAATATAACTGTGTTCTAAAATAAAAATATCTTAAACTTATTGATATATTCCCTCTCTTTCTGCATATTTGTCTTTTTTGCTATGAATAGATTAAAAAAATTGATTAATACTCTAAATTTTATAAAAATAGATAACAAAAATATTCTTGGAGGTTAATTATTTTCATTCAATTTTCACTATGTGATTTAGTTTTCCAAGAACTTTCATCAATATCTAATTCGTTAAAATTTTATTGGGAGCACATAACACCTTATTTAGGGTGAAATTATAATTATTATGAGTAGATAATTTAAGAAAAATAAAAAAGAATATATATTCAGAAAACAGAGAGAGTATTATTTATACAGATTATTAAAATTAAAGTTTTGATTAAAATAATATAAAAAGGTATTATGATTGAATTTATTTACAAATAAGTTTGAATTAATTTAAATCAAACTCAATTGAGTACAAATTCATCAGTACTCTAAACCCAATATGTAGCAAAAAAACACCAAAATCAAACTATATTCATGTAATAATGAAATCAACAAAAGAAGCATCACTAACTAATGGTTACTAGATTTCCTTGAGGATAATATTAATGAATATGATGATTTCTCTATCTCTAGTGGTGGTTGCCATTTAGTTTTCCAAAGAAGAAAGAGATAATAAGATGAAGAAGAAGGAGGTCACATAAATTAATTCTCTCTAACAATGGGACTACCTCCATTTTTTTTTATATAGCAACAATTAACTTTTCACTAAAATTAACAAACTAGCTTAATCAATTTTCTTTTTAACCTTTTTTTCTTAATATACCCTTAATAACTCTTTTATTACGCTTCTAATATAAACGTATGTCTTAGATTACATTTCAATCTTAAATAAGACTTTGAATGCTTTGTTGGAATGAGAGAATACAAATGGTTGAAAAAAATGAAGTTTATGCTCTGACATGTTTGGTCATTGTTTGGGAAAGTTGAGAAAATATGAAAAATTGTGTTTATTTAACATTCTAACTGTCTTTAGTTATTAAAAACGCACTTTAAATATCGCGCATATTTTAAATATTTAGGTGAAGCCCGTTAGAATTTCTTTCAATGTGATCAACCTAAAAATTCTGTGACATTGTCACGACCCGTTTCCGTGGGCCGGACCGACACTAGAGCCCAGATAAGCTTAAAGCCCTCAAGGCCCGTAGTAAACCTACATTATCCAATCTGTCTACCTATCTTTCCCAATTCATCAAAACAGTAAGCCTCTATACAAACATCGGGCCCAATCTCAATTAACACATAATATATAATCAGGGCCTATTCAGAATAAATTATAATCACATTATGGGCTTACTGGTTCACTTGCAGCTAATTACATAATATTTAATTTATAGTGTAGTGCTAACAATAAGTCCAACATTAATACACAACCCTATAAATGCGGAGTTCAATAATAATCTGATAATCGAATAATTTATACATCCAAAATTAAATAACAGAAATATAAAGTTTGCATTTATAACTTTGCGGAGAAGATTGCAGAGCTTCAGTCGAATCAGCTGCTTCCTAGTACCTGGGAGGTTTGCTGGGGGGAGTGAGTTTTGCAACTCAGTGAATAATAATAAATAATACACATCACAAACAGTCACACAAATGCACCCTAGAATACTAGATGTACACACAGCAGTCAATCATATGGCATCATATTAGCGCCCACAAACAATATCACCTTCAAATAATCACATCACGTGGAAATTAGTCAGTGGAGTCACCTAAACCCTCGACGAGCCGTCCTCTCAAGCAGCCCATTCTCTCAAACATGTGCACCCGAGGAGCCAATCCCCCATATCTGGCCGACCGGTCTAATCCTCACTTGATCAGTCTTCTCAATATTTTATTTTACGTTCTCTCTTTTCTTTCCCATATCATCAACAACATTTCAGCAGTTCATCAGGTGCACACTGGGGCGCCGATCTCCCATTTACCTGGCCGACGATCCAATTTCATAATTTCATCAGGATTCATATTTATCGACCGTCCTCATAAAACCCATGGTAACCCACTTCATCCCAATTCCACACAAACAAAGCACAATATATACACAGCACAATTAATCAAACAAGTCATTCAACGTAATACACCAATTTCATCCCAATGCACAATTATATTTATGTATGAGAAAATACTTATAATATATTGTAAATATGCAAATATATAAAAATATAATGTTATGCAAATGCAGGGTCGATATGGATTATTTATTATTACTCACAGTGGTGGAGAACGAATCCCTAGCTTTGATTCTGTCCAAGAGAAGCACTAGATGAACCTGGGCGATCTAAGCAAAGTAAGAATGACACAAAAAAAAAATTCTATCAAACAAAATATTTCTTTACCACTCTAAGAATTTTATTTTTATATTCTAACTTTTTCTACGTAATTTAATTTCGATATTTAATTTTGTTTCTGTAATAAATTTTTAATTTTCTACCGAACTCTATTTTATTTATTTTCTTCTAAAATTTATTTTATTTTCTACCGAAATTTCGGCAGCATCTCCCCTAAAAATTGAACTATCCACCTACTAAAATATCAACAATTTATCTAATAACTCCAAACCACACGGCCCATCCATCATCAGACAATCAATCAATTCAATTTTTCCATCCTCCACCCGAATAACAATATTAACATTACCTTTAATTCTCAATTCCTCATTTCATTCCATTCATAATATTATTATCAGAATTCCTCAATAAATTAATCAAAGGATTTTAATTAAATCAACACTTATATTATAAATTTTCGTCAAAAAAACACTTATATTATAAATCAATGCTGAAAATTAAATTAACTTAATTTAACTACTCACAATTACTAATTTAAATTAACTAAATTAATTAACTACAATAATAAAATTAATTTAAGTAACTAAAATTATTAACATTAATTTTGTTACCCCCAAAATATATTTTTTGCTAGATCGGGAGTTTTTACGCGTGCCGGATCGAAGGGCGGTAACTGCCAGTGGCCGGATCCAACTGACAGTGGCGGAGAGAGGCAAAGACAGTGGCGATCGGCGGCGGTGGCACACGATCTGGCGGAGGAGCGGCTGGCAGCGAGGCTTGAAGTTGGTGCTGCTATTGTAGGCGCGACAGGCCTGGCAGAGGGCTGACTGTGGCACGCGGAGGAGCTGCAGGACGTGCTGGCGCGCGATGGAGGCGGTGCGACTGCAACTGGCACGCGGTGGTGATCGACTGACGTTGCTGGAGTTGCTGGCAGTGACGCACAGTTGCAGGGAAGAAGAAAGGGAAAGAAAGAAAGAAAAAGGAAAGAAAGAAAGAAGAAGAAGAAGAAGAAGAAGAAGAAGAAGAAGAGAGGAGAGGAGGTCGCGCTGTGGTGGCAGTAACGGTGGTGGACTGGAGGTGGCGCAGAAAATGGTGAGGGGAGGGTGAAGTTTGCGCTGGATATAGAGGGGAGAGGCTTCTAGAAGTGGTTTGGGCTGATTCGGTTCGATTTCGGTTCGATTCGGCCCAAATCTTGGTTTTTGTTTATTTTTTTATTTTTAATTGGTTTTCGATTCGGTTTATCACTGTACAAATTATTAATTCAGGTTTAAATATTTAAATACACTTTTCACGCTGTCAGTTTATTAAATTTAAATGAAAAATCTTTGAAAATAAAAATTCAGGTTATTTCAGTCTTCCCCCTTATAAAAATTCGTCCTTGAATTTTAAAAGTAACAAGTAACTAGAAAACAATGGTGGTTGTGCTTCTCACATAATGCTGCAACTGATAAAAAGTATTACATTCATATTCAGTAGAATATTTGTTCTTCTGAGCAGCTAGAAGGATGAATCAAGAAGATGAGACAAATATTTTTGAGTTCGTTAGTCAGACCAAGGGAACTAATTGTTATTAAATGTATGAAGACAAACCAATGGGAAGAAAATTTAATTCATAGGGAGGGTAGGATGATTATGAGATGAATCTAGCCCCAAAGTTACCTACCTTATTACCATAGTTAATTTAAACTTGAGTTGTACTATATCTACAAGTCGTCAAGTCAAGTCAAATATTCATAACCTAAAACACAGATTCGACACTAATATTCACCTTTACACGTAAGAATTTTAATCACTTATAACCTCTGCTCAAGCAAGGGTTATTAATCTCATTAGCTCTATATCATGTGTCCTTACATTGATGTATCGTCATTTATTCTCTCACTAGCTATCATAGGCAAAGATCATCACTCCATAAGAAACTCATACACAAACCAAGTATTTAATCTTACTGTTATAAGAATCCACATATGCAATCAAATTTACTACTATCTCGATTTGGACTCCTTATTTTAAAATTTAAAACCTACATGCTGACTCATCCATTTTCCATCAATTCCAATTCCATATATTTGCCCTCATAATCATTGAAGTTGTTCATAATTAAATAAGATGATTGCTGCCAATTCAAGAAGGTTTTCAATTATTATCAAATTCTGCCATTAAGTGCTATTTGAATCATTTCCAATTAAAGAGAACAAATTCTTACCACTACTACAAGCTTATTTCTAATAGAATTATGACATTTCTCTACCCAATCTCCTCACATATTTATTAACTTAACCATTTTCCAACAAAAGATATATAATCTCTCCTCAAACCCTAATAATGAGAATTCTCATAAAAACATATAATACATCGACTATATAGAGAGAATTTAAATTCACAATCAAGTTCCTATTTTAGTTATTAACTTCTCTATTCCTCTTTCCAATTTGTCATATCCAACCATTTCTTAACTAATTATGACAAGAACTTATGCAACTAGTCGAGTTAGCTGTTACCTTGCCAGATACTTTTTAATTTATTTTTCTAAAATTTACAAACGCCACTCTTTTATACTCAATTTCATAAGGAAATCCAGCCTACATTATTATTCTTATTATTATTATTATTTATTTTTTTTTTTACAAGCTTAATCAAGATGTAAATTTCTCCAAACCATAATTTATATTCAATTTATCTACTCCTTCTATCTTTAATCAATCTTTAGGCCCAAGTTTACGTATCTAGAAATCGAGAATCCTAAACAAGTAATGCCTTTTTACTCTAGCTCAATAAGAGATTAAAGAAACTAAACCCATAATCCAACTCCTGATTGAACTATGTCCTTTGTTTTATGTTTATTCTTAATCCCATGAGTGCCTATGAATATTCAGATAATAATATCGTTAGGTTATTCCTTTTCTCCAAATCTATCACCTCCAAGATTTGAACAATTTATACCTAATACGATTTAAGAATATCCTCAACCTTAATTATGTTCTCTCTACATTCTTTACCCCAAACAAGATAACACCTCATTGAATCCTTCAACATCAAAGTTACAATGTACCAGTTCTCGAATGGACCTAACTAACTAAATATCCCCTTAAACCATAAGATAGGTCGCAAACTGCCATTTATAACACAATTTTATTCATTCAATCATAATTTCTCTCAATTACTAAGAAATTCGGAATAGCTTTACATTGACTCCACATTATGCATTAATATTTTTTTTTTTCACCCTAATTGGTACCTCAATCAACCCATGAGCAATTTAAATTGATTAACGATCTAATCGACACCCATGAGTTGGCATTCCAATATAATTAAAATGTAATCTTAAACCATCCCGTTATCACATCCAACAGTCCTATAGTTTCTCTTTTCAGTCTTCAAATGCTAGCATGTATTCTCGTCACCAAAATTGTTAAAACTATCTCAAGTTCACTTGTTTATTCTTGCACAAATTTTCAATATCCTAAATAAATAGTAAATTAAAACCTAGCTAACTTACTAATGAATGAAAATACTCTAATTACCTTCATGTTCTACTAAGGACATAAATATAACTTTCCTTCTTTACCAATAAAACAAGTAACTTGCAAAAGTTGCACTAATTAATAGGAATTTCTTATTCTAACTACTTTGCATCAAGGAATTACGTTTATTCACATTTATCGTCATTTCAAGCTGAATCCCATGATTCTTTATCAACTCTTTTCTCAGTCACTTTTATCCACAACACTTGGCACTTGCACATAGTATATCTATAAGCTTCATATATAAATTCGGTCAATGTAACTCGTAAATTATTATTATACCCTTCAAATTAGTAGTATTATTATTACTATTATTACTATTATTACTGTTATTATTCTTCTTCTTCTTATTATACACATCTTTTTTTTTTCTTTTTTTTGTTCTGACCCATATATTACTTGCTCGGTATCTCCTCTCCCTACCAAAATTCAGTTCACAATGTCATATATTTTTACTATAAATATTAATTCAACTTTCAACTAACCTATAAGAGTTGGCAAATAACTAAAGTTGGTTGTCCGTTCAATAATTGTTGTTTAATAGAAAGAACCTATTTGCAATATCAATTCAGGTTCCATCCAAGCTATATAACTCATGGAAATTATTATTATTATTATATATATGTTTTATTTTTTTATTTTTTTTATTTATTTATTTATTATTATTATTTATTTATTTCTTTCTTTTATCTCGCTATCAACCCAAAGGAATCACTAATATTTAATCAACATTTCATACGCTAATTAATTCTTTTTCTAGCTATGGTTTAAGACCATTCACTACCTTCTACTTTCATTTTACTATACTAGATTATGAGCTCAGTCTGGCCTATTAAACATTCTAAATATATTAGGATCTTAATTATATCACATATGGATCCATAACTTTTTCATGACTTGTAAATATTTCTATTAATTATTAGTCAATCTTTTCTATCTTAACAATAATCACTTATAATTTCTTGATCATTTTTGTCTTAGAATTTACTCTCATATAAGCATCGTGAGATCAACACGAACCACAAATTTTCTACACTCGTAAAATCTCAAAATATAGTTTATCTTAAATTCGCTGATGTATCATTATTCCTATTTCCATCAAATCTTGTCACCCATGATCCCCAATTTGTTACTACTCTAAATACTGATTATCCTTATTTCAATCATACTAATGTATACTCGTCACGTTTCTGTAATTAATTCTTTTCTTAATATTCATACAATAACAGGACTAGATCCATTCTTTCTTATCATTAATATAACATCAACTCAATAATTGGACAATTATCTTTCCATGTCCGATGTCATTCACCAATACACTTAATCATCATAGTCCACTATTGTCACGACCCATTTCCGTGGGCCGGACCGGCACTAGGGCCCAGGTAAGCTTAAGGCCCCCGAGGCCCGTAGTAAGCCTGAAACACTAAAAATTTACTATCTCAATATAATATTAAACATTTAGTCCATATGATTATGAAAAATAAACCTCAAGATTTTATTAAATCTCGGCCCGAATTTATCGGCTACAACATTCCACAGTTCGGGCCTAATTAACAATGCATCACATTTACAATATGGATTCACATAATTATCTCGTCTATAATAATAAACGATTAAAAGTATACAAATCCTACAACTGCGGAGTCACTAACTGTTAGTATACATAGTAAAATAATTATGGATCTAGGAAAAATTGTTTATTGCCCTGCGCCGAAGAAACATAGCCTAAATCGGATTAAAGGAAAAACCTACTTCCTGAAAAATCAAACAAGACATGTGAGTTTTCTAAGGAGTAATAATTATTGCACAATACACACAGTCACACAAATGTGTACACATATTAATCTAGTCATCCGACTAGTTATATGCTCACGCAGCCAGTCACACAAATGGCATATCACCAGCACTCACAATCATAACATCTTCATATAATCACATCAAGTGGAAATTAGTCAGTGGCGCCACCTGAAACCCCAACGAGCCGTCCTCACACATGGCTCGCCCTCTCATACATGTGCACCAGGGAGCCGATCCCCCATACGGCCAACTGGTTTAATCCTCACTGACCAGTCCTCTCATTGTATTTCCATTCTCTCTTTTCTTTTCCATACCAACAGGAGGCAACCCGGTGGTCTCCATCCAATCTAGATCATCAAGTGCTCACAACAGGAGGCCACCCTGCGGGCTACAATCAAATCTAGATTATCAGGTGTGCAACAACAAGAAGCCATCCTGTGGTTTTCCACATAATCCATATCATCAGGTGCACACGGGGGCGCCGATCTCCCATTTTCTCGGCCGACGGTCAAATATCATATAATATTCGGATCCATATCACAAACCGTCCTCACAAACCCACGGTGGTCCACTTCATCCCAATTCCACACAAACAAAGCATAGCATTATCACAACACAATTAATCAAACATTGCAATCAAATGCAGACATATTAATCAATTAAACATCGTAATGCAATGCACAATTAAACATCCAAAATCAATGCAAATAAATAAATAAATAGTATTAACAATAATCAACAATAATAAAATAAATAACAATATTAACAATAATAATGAAAATAAATAAATAAATATGTAAATAATTAAATGAATAATAAAGATAGTAAATAATCAGAGCACTATATTTATTATATACCAAATTATAGAACTAATCTAAATAAACTTATTAATTATGTTGTTAAATAAAGATTTAGTCTAATTTTTATCAAAATTTCGGCAGCACCTCCCCTAAAAATTGAACTATCTACCTGCTCACATATCACAATATCATTATATCTTTATCAATCAATGCACACAGCCCATCCGTCGGGCAATCAATCAATTTAAAATCCCATCCTCCTTCCATAACAACAATATCAACACTCAACCAAAAATTTACAAACTAATTCTAATAATATCCATATAAGATCATTTATTAAGTCATTAATTAATTAAATTATTAGCTTTACGGTAACTAATTTGTTAAACAGCTAAAACATATTTTTAACCATCACTAATTATAACTACTACCTATTCAAATTCGATTTTTATATCAATATCGAAAATGGCTAGGCCTCCCAAATCTTAATTTATCAAATTTCGATTCTAACCGTTAACCAACTAAAATTCGCCTTACTTCTCTTATGCACAATCGGCTAGTTTTAAACTAATGGTTATCTAGTTAACTAATTAACTAATTCTAATTTATTCTTTCTCCTTAAATCACCTAATCATAATAATAATCATGTAATTTATTTGACAATGTTCTAAACTAATTTACAATTACATTATTCTAAAGTCCTAAACCAGTTAACAAATCATGTTCGCTATCCAAATACGCACACTAATCAATCTAATTTATTTACAAAAGACTATAAATGTTCATATATTTTTAAGTTAATCCAATAAGTTAATTTCTTGTTATTCAATTTAGTCTATTTAATAACTCAATTAAATTCATTAATCAATTAATTCTACATATATAAAAATTGAGAATTGAGTCTTAGAACGTACCCATTGGGAATCGGGCGACGATTCCATGATCAGCGCGAAGAGAAGAGGATTCTGTCTCTCGGGGCCTCACCGGAGTGCCGCCGGCCGGTCACCGGACCGCCACCGCCGACCGCCGTGCACGGTGGTCGGAAAATCGAACTTGCCTGAAACTGAGCACTCTTTACACCATTAGACTCGTTTTTCTGCCAGAAGTCCGATTCCGGCGTCGGTTGAGCGAGATCAGTTCCTCTCGTTGGTTGAAACGGCTCGCCAGGGCATAGAGTCGCCACCAACGTTGCTGCCAATCCATGGAAGAGAGTCGCACTCGCCTGAATCGCAAGCCGGAGAAGGAGGGAGTGAGATCAAGCGTGGTCTGTGGCGAACTCGATGGCGCTGAGTTATGGCGCTGCTGTCGTGATCGAAGGAAGAGGGAGGAGGGGCTGTTGCGATCGCAGCTTCCAGCGACAGCCTTTCGCGTTAGAGTTGAACGGAGAGGCGCTGTGACAAGACCGGACTTGCAGCGGCGAGGAGACATCGGCGAGAAGCTCAGGTGGCTGGAT
The DNA here is from genome assembly GCF_041381405.1 of Jatropha curcas. Classification (NCBI taxonomy): domain Eukaryota; kingdom Viridiplantae; phylum Streptophyta; class Magnoliopsida; order Malpighiales; family Euphorbiaceae; genus Jatropha; species Jatropha curcas. Next base: position 25,961,645 of record NC_143154.1, read on the forward strand.
CCGGAAGGGAAGGGGAGGAGTCGCGCGCCTGGAGAAGAAGAAGGGAAAGAAAAGAAGGAAAAAGAAAAATCTAGGACATTCCGGTTTGATTCGGATCGGTTCGGTCCGATTTAGTGATTTGGTCTCATTTGTTTGGTTCCATAATATTTTCTCCATTTACTCAATATTAATAATAAAAATATTAATAGTAACAATATTTGGTTTTAAGATAATTAATTCATACATATTCATAATAAGTTAAATTAAGGGGTTTCGTATTATTTCTCAAAAATTTTAATCATTCTCAAATCGACAATTCCGATGATGTATTTGGGCTTAGGCCCAACTCACAAACTTGGGCTCGAATTGAGATTGTTTGATATATATAGCCCAAATAGTTGAAAGTCGATATTTTTGATTTATTAAAAATTCGAAAGTTTTCGAAAATAAAAATTCGGGGTGTTTCAATCTCCCCCCCTTAAGACAATTCGTCCTCGAATTGAAATCTAACAGGAGACGGTAAGAATGGATACATAGGGAATTCAAAGTCATAAGAAATTACTTCCATCACTAGGGAGATAGCTCAAGAGTGGATAATATGAACCGAGGAAAGAAAAATAGTCAGGTATTCTAATTGTAATTCTATCGCCAACCATCCTATTTAGTACCTCCTAGTTAAAACTTACAAGAACTTGAGTTCATTACCTAAATCTCCAATTACTATTTTCAGTCAGCTACTGAAATCTTTAGAAAATCTGTCTTTAAATAAAACTTTTACAATAAAACCGGATTTATCAAGAAGATGCATAATATATGTCATCTATTTTTCTTAAAATTATATAATTTCCTTTGAAGATTTAAATTTTCATTAAGCATTCCTTTATGAAAACCTAACATATAGTTTACAAATACAAAACGACTGAAATTTAATTTACTTATAATAATAAGATTTAACTCGTTTAATTTACATATATTATTACTAAAACTTTTCTTTAATCAAAAGTTCAGAAACCACTACTTTAATCCATAACTTTAAGAAAAAATCGTCTTGTAACTTTCATTGTCTATTAGTATCACAGGGCGACTTGGGCTCACTCTCTTAGTTCTACCTATATGTGTCTTGTTTTCCCTATAATATTCTTATTATAGATGGGTGCAATTATTAGATAGCTCATGATCTAATGACCTCACTGTACCGCCAGTTATCATGCCTCTATAAAGATTTTTAATGCTTTTAACTTAACTATCAATTTCGCTTTAACTTAATCTGTCAAGTTGCCCTAAAACTTATCAATAAAATTGATTTTCGTAATAACACCTTTTGCTAATTTACATTCCAGCTCTCTTAACTCTTTCTTTCTAATAACCCTCCTTTCCACCTATGTTGCTTATCAGTCCACTATGAAGATGGTAGAGTACTCTTATTAATTATTTCGTCTGTTAATTATCGTTAATCGTGATCCATCTAATCACCAACATTTCAATCTAAAACTTATTACTCACTCTCAATATACGCTTTCATCTAATACACAGCAATACTAATGTCTTAAGTCCTAACCTAATACTATCCTTTCCATTTATTTTGCAACCTAGCTTCTAAACTAGAATTGTCTCCTCAAACCTTTCCAATGTTTATGTTCTTACTTAGCCACTAACTGTCTACTTTACTTAATATCATCATCACCACTTGTCTTATTCTTCTTTTCAAATCTTTCTAATTTTACTATCCTCATAATCATTTCATTTTATGATCTAATCCAATTGGCCCCGTGATATAAATAGACAACTTTTAAAAATAATTTTCTATATGAATAATCAATTTCACATTATTTATCATAACACAATTTTGAATTCAAAATTAAAATGGGGTTTTAAATTTAAAATGTCAGGTAAATAAAATGAAAACAAAAATAAAAGGTTTATATTTTTTGAATAAACTCTAAAGAAATTCAGTAGCTGTGTTGAAAACTAGACACAAATTTCTAATTACCTCAAAGTTATTATTTATGTTCAGGAATCTACCATACCAATAAAAATCCTGCTTATTTTCTACACTATCCTACTCACTGACAGGAATAGAGTTCACATGAAAAGTGGTGTACTGGGTGATCAGGCCAATCCACCACCATCAGGTATTACTCTATTCCCTAGCCTAAGGGTTGATACCAACTCTAGCCCCTATAGGTATTGCGATGGATTTATCTTATTGTCTATTTTTCACTTCAAACCTCTAATTACTTCCTTCGTAATCATAGATCTACGCAATAAGTGTGGATTTTCCCACCTCATAGGGTCTAGTGCGTCCACCATCCCTAGGGAGGAAAGTCACAAAGTTTCCTTCCTTATGTTGGTTACGGCCGATCCCAACATAAAGAAATTTCCTATACTCCGCAGTTGTGTCCTAAAACCTTAACCTAAGCTCTGATACCAACTTTGTCACGACCCATTTCCGTGGGCCGGACCGGCACTAGGGCCCAGGTAAGCTTAAGGCCCCCGAGGCCCGTAGTAAGCCTGAAACACTAAAAATTTACTATCTCAATATAATATTAAACATTTAGTCCATATGATTATGAAAAATAAACCTCAAGATTTTATTAAATCTCGGCCCGAATTTATCGGCTACAACATTCCACAGTTCGGGCCTAATTAACAATGCATCACATTTACAATATGGATTCACATAATTATCTCGTCTATAATAATAAACGATTAAAAGTATACAAATCCTACAACTGCGGAGTCACTAACTGTTAGTATACATAGTAAAATAATTATGGATCTAGGAAAAATTGTTTATTGCCCTGCGCCGAAGAAACATAGCCTAAATCGGATTAAAGGAAAAACCTACTTCCTGAAAAATCAAACAAGACATGTGAGTTTTCTAAGGAGTAATAATTATTGCACAATACACACAGTCACACAAATGTGTACACATATTAATCTAGTCATCCGACTAGTTATATGCTCACGCAGCCAGTCACACAAATGGCATATCACCAGCACTCACAATCATAACATCTTCATATAATCACATCAAGTGGAAATTAGTCAGTGGCGCCACCTGAAACCCCAACGAGCCGTCCTCACACATGGCTCGCCCTCTCATACATGTGCACCAGGGAGCCGATCCCCCATACGGCCAACTGGTTTAATCCTCACTGACCAGTCCTCTCATTGTATTTCCATTCTCTCTTTTCTTTTCCATACCAACAGGAGGCAACCCGGTGGTCTCCATCCAATCTAGATCATCAAGTGCTCACAACAGGAGGCCACCCTGCGGGCTACAATCAAATCTAGATTATCAGGTGTGCAACAACAAGAAGCCATCCTGTGGTTTTCCACATAATCCATATCATCAGGTGCACACGGGGGCGCCGATCTCCCATTTTCTCGGCCGACGGTCAAATATCATATAATATTCGGATCCATATCACAAACCGTCCTCACAAACCCACGGTGGTCCACTTCATCCCAATTCCACACAAACAAAGCATAGCATTATCACAACACAATTAATCAAACATTGCAATCAAATGCAGACATATTAATCAATTAAACATCGTAATGCAATGCACAATTAAACATCCAAAATCAATGCAAATAAATAAATAAATAGTATTAACAATAATCAACAATAATAAAATAAATAACAATATTAACAATAATAATGAAAATAAATAAATAAATATGTAAATAATTAAATGAATAATAAAGATAGTAAATAATCAGAGCACTATATTTATTATATACCAAATTATAGAACTAATCTAAATAAACTTATTAATTATGTTGTTAAATAAAGATTTAGTCTAATTTTTATCAAAATTTCGGCAGCACCTCCCCTAAAAATTGAACTATCTACCTGCTCACATATCACAATATCATTATATCTTTATCAATCAATGCACACAGCCCATCCGTCGGGCAATCAATCAATTTAAAATCCCATCCTCCTTCCATAACAACAATATCAACACTCAACCAAAAATTTACAAACTAATTCTAATAATATCCATATAAGATCATTTATTAAGTCATTAATTAATTAAATTATTAGCTTTACGGTAACTAATTTGTTAAACAGCTAAAACATATTTTTAACCATCACTAATTATAACTACTACCTATTCAAATTCGATTTTTATATCAATATCGAAAATGGCTAGGCCTCCCAAATCTTAATTTATCAAATTTCGATTCTAACCGTTAACCAACTAAAATTCGCCTTACTTCTCTTATGCACAATCGGCTAGTTTTAAACTAATGGTTATCTAGTTAACTAATTAACTAATTCTAATTTATTCTTTCTCCTTAAATCACCTAATCATAATAATAATCATGTAATTTATTTGACAATGTTCTAAACTAATTTACAATTACATTATTCTAAAGTCCTAAACCAGTTAACAAATCATGTTCGCTATCCAAATACGCACACTAATCAATCTAATTTATTTACAAAAGACTATAAATGTTCATATATTTTTAAGTTAATCCAATAAGTTAATTTCTTGTTATTCAATTTAGTCTATTTAATAACTCAATTAAATTCATTAATCAATTAATTCTACATATATAAAAATTGAGAATTGAGTCTTAGAACGTACCCATTGGGAATCGGGCGACGATTCCATGATCAGCGCGAAGAGAAGAGGATTCTGTCTCTCGGGGCCTCACCGGAGTGCCGCCGGCCGGTCACCGGACCGCCACCGCCGACCGCCGTGCACGGTGGTCGGAAAATCGAACTTGCCTGAAACTGAGCACTCTTTACACCATTAGACTCGTTTTTCTGCCAGAAGTCCGATTCCGGCGTCGGTTGAGCGAGATCAGTTCCTCTCGTTGGTTGAAACGGCTCGCCAGGGCATAGAGTCGCCACCAACGTTGCTGCCAATCCATGGAAGAGAGTCGCACTCGCCTGAATCGCAAGCCGGAGAAGGAGGGAGTGAGATCAAGCGTGGTCTGTGGCGAACTCGATGGCGCTGAGTTATGGCGCTGCTGTCGTGATCGAAGGAAGAGGGAGGAGGGGCTGTTGCGATCGCAGCTTCCAGCGACAGCCTTTCGCGTTAGAGTTGAACGGAGAGGCGCTGTGACAAGACCGGACTTGCAGCGGCGAGGAGACATCGGCGAGAAGCTCAGGTGGCTGGATCCGGAAGGGAAGGGGAGGAGTCGCGCGCCTGGAGAAGAAGAAGGGAAAGAAAAGAAGGAAAAAGAAAAATCTAGGACATTCCGGTTTGATTCGGATCGGTTCGGTCCGATTTAGTGATTTGGTCTCATTTGTTTGGTTCCATAATATTTTCTCCATTTACTCAATATTAATAATAAAAATATTAATAGTAACAATATTTGGTTTTAAGATAATTAATTCATACATATTCATAATAAGTTAAATTAAGGGGTTTCGTATTATTTCTCAAAAATTTTAATCATTCTCAAATCGACAATTCCGATGATGTATTTGGGCTTAGGCCCAACTCACAAACTTGGGCTCGAATTGAGATTGTTTGATATATATATAGCCCAAATAGTTGAAAGTCGATATTTTTGATTTATTAAAAATTCGAAAGTTTTCGAAAATAAAAATTCGGGGTGTTTCAACTATTTACATAAGTACCTTAATTCCCTTATAGAGTCATTTACTCCTTCTCGGATCATAGAATCTTCCATTAAACAAAAATCATTGTTTGTAATTCACATACCATCAAGTGTGCAACAATTATTTTAAACATCAAAAGACTAAATACCATTAGCATTAATTCTTACTTGTGCCATATTAAACCATAAGATGCCACAATCCACACAATATCCATCACTAAATACATGAAGATTAGAGTAATTTATCTCTTACTACGAATCACAATTTACTTTTCTTATAACCACAATAATTTATATTGTTCCCTATATTCACACATTAAAAAAAATAGTTGATGAATACAACAATACACTTTACTCTACCAGACAGTGATTGCTCCTAAATAAAACTCACTTCATATAATAATTCCACCAATATTATTTCTTATGAAAAATACTCATCGCCAATTATTATAGCAAATCACACCAAATCCTTCAATATTAAACCTTATAAAAATCAGTTATGTACTTATACTAATTAATGTAACTATTCCATCCAGAAAAATATTTACCCCAATAACTATAATAAATTCCACCAACCAACATCATGTAAATTTCACCAAATATATATATTAATTCAAGGCACCAATTAAATAGATTCTAATGTCCTCAAATTCGAATCATTTAGTTCTCTTATTAAATAAAACTAGCAACTAAGTCTCAATTCTGTAGGCACACATATACACCCACTCATGCATTTTTATGTATGTATTCTACATTCAACACATATTAAATAAAATAGCACACTTACAGTATTTGACTTCAACTTATTAATCATATGTAACTTATCTTCTTACATACTTAAATCATATATGAATATTATTTATTCCATAGAAGGATTTTTTTTTTAAATCATCCCCTTAGCATCAGTAACTAAATCACATCTCTAAAGAACAAGGATACAAATTTAATTATATTAAACAACTTGACTTTAACCTAACTGCGAATAACGCTGAAGGGGAAAGCAAGGAAGACAATGTCAAGACATGACAGGAATTACTCCGCAGTTACATCTAAACTTATAAAATTATGCTCTGATACCACCTTTGTCACGACCCGTTTCCGTGGGCCAGACCGGCACTAGGGCCCAGGTAAGCTTAAAGCCCCCGAGGCTCGTAGTAAGCCTACATTATCCAATCTGTCTACCTATATTTCCCAATTCATCAAAACAGTAAGCCTCTATACAAACATCTGGCCCAATCTCAATTAACACATAATATATAACCAGGGCCTATTCAGAATAAATTATAATCACATTATGGGCTTACTGGTTCACTTGCAGCTAATTACATAATATTTAATTTATAGTGTAGTGCTAACAATAAGTCCAACATTAATACACAACCCTATAACTGCGGAGTTCAATAATAATCTGATAATCGAATAATTTATACATCCAAAATTAAATAACAGAAATATAAAGTTTACATTTATAACTCTGCGGAGAAGATTGCAGAGCTTCAGTCGAATCAGCTGCTTCCTAATACCTGGGAGGTTTGTGGGGGGAGGGGGTGAGTTTTGCAACTCAGTGAATAATAATAAATAATACACATCACAAACAATTACACAAATGCACCCTAGAATAATAGATGTACACACAGCAATCAATCATATGGCATCATATCAGCACCCACAAACAATATCACCTTCAAATAATCACATCACGTGAAAATTAGTCAGTGGAGTCACCTAAACCCTCGACGAGCCGTCCTCTCAAGCAGCCCATCCTCTCAAACATGTGCACCCGGGGAGCCAATCCCTCATATCTGGCCGACCGGTCTAATCCTCACTTGACCAGTCCTCTCAATATTTTATTTACGTTCTCTCTTTTCTTTCCCATATCATCAACAACATTTCAGCAGTTCATCAGGTGCACACTGGGGCGCCGATCTCCCATTTACCTGGCCAACGGTCCAATTTCATAATTTCATCAGGATCCATATTTATCGACCGTCCTCACAAACCCATGATGACCCACTCCATCCTAATTCCACACAAACAGAGCACAGTATATACACAGCACAATTAATCAAACAAGTCATTCAACGTAATACACCAATTTCATTCTAATGCATAATTATATTTATGTATGAGAAAATACTTATAATATATTGTAAATATGCAAATATATAAAAATATAATGTTATGCAAATGCAGGGTCGATATGCATTTTTTATTATTACTCACAGTGGTGGAGAACGAATCCCTAGCTTTGATTCTGTCCAAGAGGAGCACTAGACGAACCCGGGCGATCTAAGCAAAGTAAGAATGACACAAAAAAAATAATTCTATCAGACAAAATATTTCTTTACCACTCTAAGAATTTTATTTTTATATTCTAACTTTTTCTACGTAATTTAATCTCGATATTTTTTTTGTGGCACGCGGTGGTGATCGACTGACGTTGCTGGAGCTGCTGGAGTTGCTGGCAGTGACGCACAGTTGCAGGGAAGAAGAAAGGGAAAGAAAGAAAGAAAAAGGAAAGAAAGAAAGAAGAAGAAGAAGAAGAAGAAGAAGAAGAAGAAGAAGAAGAAGAGAGGAGAGGAGGTGGCGCGGTGGTGGCAGTAACGGTGGTGGACTGGAGGTGGCGCAGAAAATGGTGAGGGGAGGGTGAAGTTTGCGCTGGATATAGAGGGGAGAGGCTTCTAGAAGTGGTTTGGGCTGATTCGGTTCGATTCGGTCCAAATCTTGGTTTTTGTTTGATTTTTTTGATTTTTAATTGGTTTTCGATTCAGTTTATCATTGTACAAATTATTAATTCACGTTTAAATATTTAAATACATTTTCCACGCTGTCAATTTATTAAATTTAAATGAAAAATCTTTGAAAATAAAAATTCAGGTTATTTCAGACACTTTTCTATTCAAACGCCCATACGAGCATATTTTTTTGGTGAAAATTGATGTAAAAAAAAAATTCATTCTCCAAATTTTCTCGCATTAAATGTACATATATACATTTGTCTGTCACTATCTTGAGAATATCCATATTAAGAGCTTCACAAAGGATTAAAACAAGGATACTATAAACTTTTCACGTTGGTATAATTCCCAAAATTATCAAATTAGGCAAAACTCTCTATATAAAAATGATACCTAAAATGAAAAATTTTTCTTATATAAAAAGAATGGAGGAAGTATTATTTACATTCAATTGAATTTGTGTGAGGTTAACCCAAAGCTTAGTCATGGGTTCCATCTTTCTATATTTTAATCAAAATCTTAATTTTGATTTGCTTTTAACATATAATTGCAATAGATCAATAAATTTGGTGCTTATGATATAAATCTCGATTTAAAGATGAAATTATAAATACTAAAAAAAGTTCACAGTGAAATTTATAGTTTAATCTATAGAAGGTAAATAACTATTTTGTCTCTTATATTTCCTTTTGGTAAACATACTAATTAATTTTCACTAGCTTTATTAAATTATTTATAATATAATTATCTATAATATATTATCATAAATATATATAATATTATATGATATAAGTATAATTAAATACATTATAATATTAATAATTCGATTTATTTAGTGTATTTGGTTTACAAATAATATAAATGCAGCTGAAAAACTAAAATCAATATGTTTAAAATTTCTAAATGACTTGAACTGAATTCTTAAATACTCAATCAAATAAAAAATTTCATCAATTTGATTCAATTTATAGATTTAAAGTTTTAACTTGTTCTCATTGCTTATTAGAAAGATATCTTAGAAAAACTAAATTAATTGTGCCATGAGTTGTGTTGGTTGTGCCAATATCCATTTATTATCCATCACTAAAGTAAATTAGATCTAAAAATAAAAAAATAATTATATCAGCAATAAATATAGATCTTTTACCATATAATTTTTTTTACAGAGCTTAGCTGATTCTAGGTGATATTTAAACCTACAGAAATATTATCATATAAACTTTTGTTTATTGTAACTTGTCAATAGTAGTACAAAAGTTAATGTATAAATTTTATTTACTATAATATTCATTATTATAATCTCAAGTCTAATTTTAAATTAAGTTTCCAATCCGTTCTCTCTCTCTACGAAAATCATCTCTCGTTGGTTTTCCACTAGAAAATTGCATTGCTTTCTCTCTTCCTTCTTCGTTAGAATTTTGTTGCCTTTTCTCCGTTAAAACACAAAAACTAAGCATGTAGATCTACGGAGTGACTGATTTTTGTCTTTTGTGAGAACCCCTCCCTATTAATTTTTAGTTCGTTGTAAATTTTTATTTTTTATTAAATAAGTTACATATCTATGGCTATTTGACACAGATCTAAGTTATTGATGTTTTTACTATTTTTCATGGTTTATCTCCATCTTGTGTGGAGTTTGTGATCTTTCTATCTTGTGTGGAGTTCTTGTTTTGTGTTTTGCATTTTGATTTATTTGGACAAATATACAATTTGTGGATAATTTTTTACATGCATGATGATCTTTGTCTTTTGAAACCTGATAGTGCGGTTTGTTCATCTATTGAATTTAGTGGTTCAAATCTTTTGTATTTGTCATAAGTAACTAGTTCATGGATATTAAGTCATGTACAGAAGATTCAGAGAGTTTATCTTGTCAACCACTTTGAAGATCTATCAATTTTTTCAAGTTCACCTTTTGATTTTCATTGAATTTTTTATGAGATCAACGAAAAATAATTGTTTTAGTTATAATAGTTTTGTTCTATGTCTGATCTTCAGGAAAGAGTTATGTCTTTCCTGAATTTTTTATATTGATTCGAAGTTTTTAATGAAATCGTAATGTATTATAATAAAAAAAATCAAGGTTTCCAATCCCTTAATATTTAAAAAAAAAATAATCTATCAAAGTATGTGAATAATCTAATTATGAATTTCAAAAGAAATTACGTAAAAATAAAAAAATAGACAGCTTTTTTTTATTTGTGTTAAGACAAAAATAGACAGCCTTTTATTTTAGCGAGTGGTGTGGAGCAACATACGATACGTGGCAGAATGATTGCCTTTGATATGTGTGACACAGATTTTGATTAAAAAATGTCATTCTGTCCTTTGTGTCTGTCACACCATCGTTTCGATGTGCATTTGTCGCATCTTACCCATTTTTGACCAGAAACTTCACATTATATTTTATTTTTCAATATTTCGTCAACTTCTATAATCTACTAATCATATTAATTAATTCCAGTTGAGAATAATAATAATAATAATAATAATAATAATAACAACAGAAAGTTTTTATTTATTCATTTTACATGTAAATATTTAAAATTAATTATAAAATTCACCTTAAATATGGCACATAATTTCATTGATTTGTATTAAAATTTTTTAATTTTATAGTTAATGTATGATTTAGATAAATTTGTGCTAAGTATAAAAAAATAAAGTAAAATTAGTGGTCCACCCGTCCGTTGCACGGACTATAATATAGAAAAGTTCATCGAAATAATACTCTTAAAAAGATTGTCCACTTTCTATTTTCACACAAATTAAGAAAGTAGTAATTATTATAGTTAAAAGATAATTTTATTTATATAACTTTTCTATTTTATCCATCTTAACTAACACATGAGCAATTATTATATTGGAATACTGCATATATTACATAATATTTGTCACATTTGAAATTTTACATCTCTTAAGAAAACTATTAAATTTATTCAAGTTATAATAAATTATTGAGTAAATTGACTATATTGCCCTTAATTTAATACTAATTCCCTAAGAAAACTATTAAATTGAAATGATAATTATTGGTCATATATAAAGGGTATATATGGAAAAACACATTTATTACTCCTCGAAAGCACAAATGTAATAAGTATTTTGGAATAAACTATTTTCTCAAATGTGACAAGTATTATAGAACAAAAGTAGTAATAAGTAAGAATTTAATGAGAGTTATTGAAAATAAGATAAATTTAATAAGAGTAGAATAAACAATTTAAGGATTAACTATGATGTAAAAAGAAAATGAACTATATTTTGGGACAAACCAAAAAGGAAATATAAATTATCTTTTTAAGACAGAGTAACACAATTTATGTATAATTACAGTTACATCCCTTACAGTTACATCCCTGACATATTAGAGATATCAAAATTATTTAAAAAAATTTTAAAGGCATTACATCCCTTCAATCCAATTATTTAAAAAAATTTTAAAGGCATTACATCCCTTCAATCCATTTGTTCTATGATTTTGTCTGACACAAGTTGTACTAAAAATATTTTTCGATTTTATTTGTAATTACTTATAATAAAATTATACCTATTAAAATAAAAAAATTTAATAATTAAAATTATAAAAATCTTAAATTTGAAGTTTAAAAGCATGGATAACATATTCTTTTTTACTTTGGATAATATAGTATAATTTGTGAAAAATCAACATACCAAAGACATTCACTTTTTATTCTTCTTGTTAAAATTTCGATTTATAAAATCATAGAATTTTAGATAATTTATATTAAAGAATTGAAAATATGTCAAAAATATAAAATTTTGTATATTTAAATGTTTTTTTTTTCTACCCAAAATACTTCTTGCAAGCTTTACAAAATCTAAAGAAAAATTTCTATAAATAACTTAATCAGTACCCAAAAATCTATTTAGTCCCCAGCCTTACGACAAATAATCTAAAATACCGCAAAAGCTTTTAATAATATAACCACTAAATATATGAGTATTTCATAATTATCTTATATTGAAGAGTAAAAACTATAGAAATTCCTCAACTCCTATAACATGCATGTATTATGTATATAATGCAAAAAAAAAAAAAAAAAAAAATTAAGGAATTTCTCAACTCAAATTGCATTTAATATAAAATAGAAAGTAAATAACTTGCGGTAAAATCTTAAATTCAAAAAAAAAAAAATCATAAAATTATATAAAATTCATTTAATAATGCAAAAGGTAACTTTAGGAATTTCTTTCCTCAAATTGCATTTAATATGCAACACAAATAAAATAACTTATGGCCAAACAAATCAATTAAAATGTAAAATCTGATATTTATAAACAATTACTAATACAACAGGCAAATAGTTTATTTTTTTAAAAAAAAGCAAATAATTTTAGAAATTCCTCGACTCAAATAAATTTTATTATGCAACAGAAAGCAATGACTTGTGACAAATTTCAAATGTGAAAAAAAAAAATCAATTAAAATGCAAAAATAAAAATATTGGCAACTGAATGTTGATAATCTATATTATTATGCCAATTAAACATTCATGCTTTATAAATTATATATTTATATTGAAAGGGAAATCCTTACAAATTTCATAAGAATAGAAAAAAGAAAATAAAGAGAATAAATATTTATTTATATTATATTTATATTTATATAGATATAGATAATAATGATATTGTTAATTATTAAAAAACAAGTGAAATGTTAATAAATTATTAATATTTATATAAAATTACCATTAATATTTCTTCTTTTCATAAAAGAAAGATTTTCAAAATGTTAATGATAATATAAAATTTTAATTACTAAAAAACTGAAAATATCATTAATGATATTAATTAACTTCTTTATGTTAAAACGATAATTTTCTTAAAATAAAAAAATCTATTTCAACAAAGCAAAATAATATTTTAGTATTGTGCTACGACAACATCCTATACCCTAAAATCGTGACACGTAAGTATCCGTACTTGAGTTTTTATATATTTATATAGATAATACATCACATTAAATATAATTTGAATTTTTTTAATTTAGACATATATATCTATTTATACGTGGAAAGTGCTCTTCAAACAAAACACTCTCCATAGTGGTAAATTCATAGTTTAAAAATTATTAACCCTTTGAATATCAATGAAACGAAATATGGAAATAAGTAACAATATAAAAAAGTCGTTTCCTAATAAAAACTGTTCTTTAGTATTAATTTTTTTTTTTTTTGAGTATTGGGAAAAAGGGGATTTAAACTCAGATTAATTGTCGGACCGTATACATACTTACTACTAAACTATGACTTAGTGCGTTAATATTAAAAAATTGAAAACAATAAAAAAAAAAAGTAATGAAAAGCTGTTATTTATCGGTATATCCTTGGAAATTCATAAAAAAAGGGACCACATTATTTTGGAAATATTACGTTACTATTTAGCTGGACCAGGAACGCCAACATAATAATCACCAGAACGCAGCGATTCCTCCAATATGAGCCAGTCATCACCATTCACTCACCACTCTCTCTCCTGCCATTTTATCTCTTACTGTTCCATTCTGGCATAGAAACAAGCAAATGCCTCTCGTACACTTCAAAAATTCAACTCTCCATGCTTATAAAAATGCTCTAGACATCTAAAATTCCTAGAATATTACATTATATATATGCATCACCATTTTCAGGTAAGCCTTTCTTGAATAGCTTTATTGTATTCGTTGAATAACCTTCCTTTGATTTTAATTTGATTAGTTGAATTTGAATTTGTGTAATTAGTCAGTTTTTTTTTTACAACTTGATGGAACAGTTTAAGAAATGGATAGAAGAGCTATTGACGATAGAAGGAGAATTGGGACAGTGAAGGCAGCCATTAATATGTATGGAGAAAGAATTCTTGAAGGTAATTCTTCGTTGAAGAAACCCCAAATTGGTTTACCTGAGGTATGATATATTAAACACTTTTTTTTTTTGGTTGTTTTATCCAATAAATAGTTAAATTTATGGTATTTTCTTTGTAAATTATTTAAGTTTATGCAGCTTAGTTGATGGTATTGTTTGTAAATTATGTGTTCTGGAATTGATTTATAGAATTCTTCTTCAAGAGCTAAAGAATTGCATAAGGCAAAGAGAGAGATGGTTAGATATAAAGAGAGTAGAAGGGTGGCAGAGTCAGTCACAGCGCAGGCAGAAACTGAGCTTTCAAAGGCTAAAAAGACAGTTAAAGATCTTGCTTTACAAATTGAGGAATCAAATTCTAAGGCAAAAGCAAAGATGAGAGATATGGAAAGGCTAAAGAAGTCCGGTAAGCGCGGAGACAAGAGTTCAGGTTTTGGGAGTTCAGAGAGTAATAAATATGCAGAAATGATGAGAGAAATAGAATGTGTGAAGCAAGAATTGAGTAAACTTAAACTTGACATGGCTTATGTTTTAGAAGCGAAAATGCAAGCCAAGAAGGAAATCGAAGTCTCAAATTCTAAATTAGAGACTAATTTGAAATCTGTGGAAGCAATTGGAAAGGAGATTGAGGAGGTAAATGAGGAGCAAGTGCTTGTCGAGTTGGCGCGGATTGAGGCATTGAAGGAGTCTGGAGAAATTGAGGTTCAAAGAGAGAAGGAAGGAAGTGAATTCTCACATGCAATGGAGGAAAATAGAAAGAAAATGAAGGATGTTGTTGAGGAAATTGATCGTTCGAATGATGTTGAGTCTAAATTGGCTGTTACATTGTCTGATGTGAATGTGTTGCAGAATGAACTAAAGCTTGTTAAAGAAATAGAAAAAAAGGTACTGAGAAATGACAGTTTGAAGCATTCAGGAGGTAGTTTTCGAAAAAGTGACCAATTAGAGGAGTTACCTTCTTTGAATTCGATAACAGAAGAGTTGGAAGAGGCAAAGAAAGAATTGGCTTCAATTAAACAAGAGGGCTTTCAGTTCATGGCTTCAATGGATATAATACGGAGTGAGCTCAAGCATGTTACAGGAGAAACTGTGCAGTTAAAGAAAATGGAACATAAAGCAGATTTAACCTTTCAGAATCTAAATTCAAAGCTTCTTAGAGCGAAAACCAAGCTAGAAGCCTCAACTGCAGCTGAGGAAAAGGCTAAAGCAATTGTATCCAATCTGTCTCTCACTCTTGAACAGTTGAAAACGGAAACAGAAGTGGCAAAGAAAGAGAAGGAGCTTATTAGTGCAGAAACTGCAAATATCAAAGCAGAAATTCAGAAAACTGTCTCTGAAATAGACTCAACTGAAGAAAGATTGCAGGCTGCAATGCAAGAACTTGAGGCAGTCAAAGCATCAGAATCTTTAGCTCTTGAGAATCTGCAAAATCTTATAGCAAATACAATGAGAGCTAGAGCTTCTTCTTCTCAACAAAGTTCCTCAATTACTATCTCAAAGTTTGAGTACGAGTACTTAACCGGAAGAGCAGTTAAGGCGGAAGAAATTGCAGATAAAAAGGTTGCAGCAGCTCAAGCATGGGTAGAAGCACTGAAAGCTAATGAAAAGGAAATATTGATGAAAATCGAACTAGCGCACAAAGAAATCCAAGAAACTAGGGTCGAGGAAGAGCAGCAGGTGTATAGAACTGAGAGGTCACTTTCTGCAAAAAGAGTAGTAGAAGGAGAAATAAGAAACTGGAGACAAAAACGAGAGAAAAACGCACTAGCGGATAACTTGGAACAACCATTGAGGAGAAAATCCATGAAAAGTAATGGCAATGCTACTCGAAGAGAGTCCATGAAAGGCAATGGTAATTGGACTCCATCGAAACGTGGCAAGGTTCGAAACTCTTCTTCTCCAGCTGGTCGAATCACACCCGGATCAACTGCTTTCGTAATCAGGAAAAAGAAAAAAGTGATGCCAAATCTAGCCAAGTTTTTTAGTGGCAAGAGAATTGGCAAGACACATGAGATGCTTGAACAGACTTGAGAGCTTAAATATGCTTAATGTTTAAGCTCCTTATCATTGTTTTTCAGCTAATAATACTAAAAAGGAAAATTTCTGCTCACATTGAAGATTGGATGCTGGAAGTTTCAATTGATGTTTTCTGTAATTGGTGCTTATCTTCCAAGTTTCATCATTTCATTTTTTTGCTGCTGTCAGTTTTACCTTTGGTTTGGATTCGATAGAGTCCTGGCAATAAAATTACCGAGAATAATTACGCAGCGGAAAAATAAAAATTATAACATACAGAAATTTACGTGGTTCACTCTTAATTATTTAGGAGGTTACATCTACGAAATAAATTCCGAATAATTCTTTCACTATTAAAAATAATAAATATATAAAGAAATTATACAAAAAATGATACTCAAAGTATTTTTCAAAAACACTTCAAAATAATTTTCTTATTATTTTTTCTCCTCTAATTTTAGAAAACATTTACCAAAATTAGATATTTTTCTCTGCATTTTTTTCTTCTCTCTGCTGTGCTTTGAGATGAAGCAAACGCGTACAAACCGCGTTTCTCTCACCACCTTTTTTTTCTTTTCAAAAGAATGTGGGTCCCATTTTCGCATTCCACAATTAGAAAATTATTTCCTCTTTTAAAAGATTTTATTTCTGAAATTTATTACCTGATTAGAGTCAGAAGCTTTATCACGAATGCATACATGAGATTCTCGCGAACTACTTAATCAAATCAACCATTTTTACGGTGACCTTTGTCCTTGTCAAAATTTCAATAACAAACTGTCTGATCCAATGACTTAGCACGTGCACATCTATACCATTAAATGAAGTCGCACGCTTGCACTTGCAATTGCTTTTGGGAAACATTTGCAATGACTAAATTTTATGAGCTCTCCTTATTTTATTCGTTTATTGAAGTTCTGCATCCTTCAAGTCAACAATAATATATTATTCTATATTTCTTTTTTTCTTTTTAAGAATAAATGCATTTTTATTTTTTGAAAAATAATATTTGTATAAATGGTATTAATTCATTTCTTTTAATTTAATTAGAAACAGTTAGTTGACACCTGGATTAAAAGATTTATAAATATTAAAAGTTAAGCACGTTTGAACTCGAAATCCATAAATAAATAACGAAGTAATATTCTTTTTTTTTTTTTTTCTATTTTCATTTAAGTATAATATTCCAACTTGTACAGAGATACAGCTGATTGGCGCCCACACCATTTGCTTCGGTTGATCAAGATTCAAGAATAATATCTATTGTTCTTTTCCTGTTTCTAAAATTAAAATGTGGAAAATGTATTATTATAATTATTGCTTAATTAATTATTCATACTACAAAAAAAAAAAAAAACATTAAAAGTGAGAAAGATTTTGAAAATTTTTCTTAAATTGATATTGAAAATTTATAATGATGAGATTGGTTTTATTAACACCTTTTAAACTTTAGACCAGTCAAATTATATGTAACCTAAATTTGTGTGAAGAAAAAGAAAAGAAATTGTAAGATCAGTGTAAATCTATAAAATGTTTCATTTTGTAAAATTATTTCATTTTTTAAAATTAAATTTTAAATTTTAAAGTAGTCCTCTATCATTGAATTTTTGTAAATAGTTAATATTTTGAATAAAGGTTGAGTGAGGTGTGAGCGAGCATCTTCTACGGTTCTACCATTAGGCCCGGTGACGTCAAAGTCAGCAGTCAATACCGTGTGGGTCATTTGTGGGCTAAATTCAATAATTGGAAAAGGCCAAAAAATATAATACTTTAAGTCTACCCCGCTGATCTTTCTTCCTCACTTCGTTACAAGTTTCTGTTTACCAACAAATAAGAATTGTAAAAGAAGAAACAAAAAAAAAAAAAAAAAAAAAAAGAGAAATTGCTTTCTAGTTTTCTTCCTTTCAGATCAACATATCGGGAATTCTAAAAGAGATTAATTATGGCAGATGCACTTGTTTCTGCTCTTGTTAGTACAATCTTGACAAACTTAAATAATCTTTTGCTTGGCGAGTCTGCTGTTCTTGGTGGATTGGAGAGCGAGCTTGAGAATCTTCAAAGTACATTAAGTACAATCCAAGCTGTGCTCCGTGACGCCGAGAAGAAGCAATGGAAGAGTGAAGCTGTCCAGAATTGGCTTTGGAAGCTCAAGGATGCAGCTTATGATGCAGATGATGTTCTTGATGAATTTGACATAGAAGCTCGAAAACTACAAAGGGGTTTCAAGAACCGAGTAAGTTCTTTCTTTTCTCTTGAGAATCCTCTTGTTTTTCATGCAAAAATGGCACATGAATTGAAGAATGTCAACGGAAAATTAGATGCCATTGCTAATGAGAAACAAAAATTTCACTTAATAGTAGGAGAGAGAGAAATAGAAGCTAGTGAGGATTTTGATCGGAGACAAACTGGTTCATTAGTGAATGAATTAGAAATTTGTGGAAGAGATAAGGAGAAAGAGGAGTTAGTCAATATGGTGTTGTCCAATTCGGATGATTTTTCTGTTTATGCAGTATGTGGCATGGGAGGACTTGGGAAGACTACACTTGCTCAGTTAGTGTATAATGATAAAAGGGTAGAAAGTCATTTTAATATGAGAATTTGGGTTTGTGTGTCTGACGATTTTGATATAATGAGGTTGACGAGAGCCATCATAGAGTCCATTGAAGGTAGCCCTTGTAACAATGAAAAGTTAGATCCCTTACAACGCCGCCTCCAAGAGAAGTTAAGTGGGAGGAAATATTTGTTTGTGTTGGATGATGTGTGGAATGAATATCATGATAAGTGGGAGAAACTGATCAATGTATTAAGGTGTGGAACACAGGGGAGTGCTGTAATAGTAACTACCCGTATGGAAAAAGTTGCTCTTATGATGGCCACGGCACCCGTTCAGGTTCAGCACATGAATAGATTGTCTGATAATGATTCTTGGTTGTTGTTTGAGCGGCACGCCTTTAGGATGAGAGCTAAGGAAGATTATACACACTTGGAGGCCATTGGGAAAGACATAGTCAAGAAATGTGGAGGGGTACCTTTAGCTGTAAAGGCATTGGGAAGCATGATGCTATTTAAAAGAAAAGAAAGCGAGTGGTTAGCTATCAAGGAAAGCAATATTTGGGATATGCCAGACGATGGAAAAACAATTTTGCCTGCCTTGAAGTTGAGCTATGATCATTTACTGCCACATTTGAGGCAGTGTTTGTCCTTTTGCTCAGTATTTCCCAAAGATTATGCAATGAAGAAGGATCAATTGGTTGAGTTGTGGATCGCAAA
The DNA here is from genome assembly GCF_041381405.1 of Jatropha curcas. Lineage (NCBI taxonomy): Eukaryota > Viridiplantae > Streptophyta > Magnoliopsida > Malpighiales > Euphorbiaceae > Jatropha > Jatropha curcas. Next base: position 25,981,104 of record NC_143154.1, read on the forward strand.
TGGCTTTATTTCTTCTAGAGGAGGTATGGATTTGCATGATATGGGCCATGATATATTCAATGATCTAGTTTTGAGGTCATTTTTTGAGGACATCAAGGAGGATGATGATGGAGATATAAGATGTAAATTACATGATCTGGTTCATGACCTTGCACAATCAGTTATGAAATATGAGTGTTGTTTTATTGAACCTAATAAAACATTGGAAGTTTCCAAAGTGGTACGTCACTTGGCTTTTTATAGTGCTAACTATGGGCCACCTATACCTAGAAACAAGGACCTCCTCAAAATTCGATCATTGCGTTCATTTCTTGTGTGTCCTCTAATTGATGATTTTCTTCCTTTCTTGATTAAACAGAAGCATCTAAGAGCCTTGCGATTGCGTAACACCTTTGAAAAATGGCCTATTTCAATTGATAAATTTAAACATTTAAGATATTTAGATTTTTCTCGGAGTGAGGTTGGATCTTTACCTGAGTCCATAACCTCCCTCCAAAAGCTTCAGACATTAGATCTCCGTTACTGTTATAATCTCTCTAAACTGCCAAATGGTTTGAAGCACATGAAAGATCTCATATATCTTCACATCACTGGTTGTGATGAGCTTACCTGTATCCCTCCTGGAATAGGACAATTGACTCGTCTGCGAAAGCTTAGCATGTTCATTGTGGGCAAGGATGCTGGTCAGCAGATTGGGGAGCTGAGAAGCTTGAACCTTGATGGCCAGTTAAGCATCAAAGGTCTCGATAATGTGAAGGATTTAACAGATGCTAGAAGTGCCAACTTGACTTCGAAGAAAAATCTCAAATGGCTAGAGTTAATATGGCAACAAGGCCATGGCAACAACAACTCAACAGAAAAAATTGAAGAGACTTTATGTGGCCTCCAACCACATTCAAATGTAAAGAAGTTGAGTATACAGGGATATGAAGGTTCAAGGTTTCCAAATTGGATGATGGAGTTACAATTACCAAATCTAGTGGAAATCTCATTATCGGGTCGTAGATGTGAACATCTTCCACCACTTGGGAAATTGCAGTATCTTAAGATTCTCCATTTGTCCCACATGGATGTTTTGAAGCACATTGATAATGAGGTATATGGAGATGATGAAAGTGCATTCCCATCTTTGGAGATCTTGCGTCTTAATAGTATGGATAACTTAGAGGAATGGGCAACGGTTGCTGAAAGAAACATTTTTCCTCGCCTTGGAAAATTATACGTGAACGGCTGCAAGAAGTTGGTTGACTTGCCGGTCATACCATCCGTCAGAACATTAGAAATTGAGGGAGAAAGTGAAATGTTACTTAGTTCAGTTCAGAATTTTCCTTTTCTCACTACGCTTAGGATAGATGGCTTTGGTAGTGTGAGAGATTTTCCCGCTGGATTGCTACATAATCATAGAGTCCTTGAGAACTTAGACATAGTTTCTATGAAGAGTCTGAAGTCGCTTGCAAATGAGTTAGAGAACCTATCTGCTCTTAAAGTCTTGAATCTTGAGCAATGTTATGAACTAAAAAGCTTGCCAGAAGGTCTCTTAAAGCTTAATTCTCTGGAGAAAATACGCATATATAAATGTGGCCTTGTATCTTTCCCAGTCAATGGATTTCGTGGTGTGGCTTCACTTTCACTGCATATCGAAGGGTGCAATAAATTTACGTCTTTATCTGAGGGAGTGCGATATTTGACTGCACTTGAGGATTTGGATGTACGGAAGTGTTCAGAGCTGAATTCATTGCCTAAGAGTATCAGCCATCTCACTGCTCTCCAAAGTCTGACAATTGGTGGAAGTAAGAGATTGTCTACTTTGCCAAATGAGATAGGAAGTCTAACCTCACTTCAACAGTTGCTGATCGACAATTGCCCTGATTTGACTTGTTTGCCGCAAGGGGTGCAAAATCTCAAGAGGCTGAGACTTTTGTGGATTAGCGATTGTACATATCTTGAGAGGAGGTGCCAGATAGAAAGAGGAGAAGACTGGCCGAAGATAGCTCACATACCTTATATTTTCATCAACGATAAGGTTATACAGGGCACTCCTGACTCCACCTAGTTTTGCTTTTGTTAGACAGTAGTGTGTGAATAGAGTAATTTTAATTGCATATAATTGAACTCTTGATTTCTATTTATACGAAACTGTTATAATAGAAATCCTAGGACAAAATGAATTGTTGCCTAGTTTAGTTCAAAATTTTCCTTTTATTGCTCACCGTTGGAATGTGTAATAGAGAAACAAGAAAGAAATAAAGGTCCTCTTAAGGCCACCACGCCTAATTGTATCATTCAGTCTCACCTTATGTCAGAGAATTGATTATGTATTCGTAACTCTAAAAAAATAATATAAAATAAAATGTAAAATAGTTTTAAAAATTATTTGATCAACTATTATGGAATTATTAATTATAATTATTTTATAAATTAAGAAACTTTTAAATAAAGAAAAGTTAATAGAACAGGACAACCTTCTAAATTCAAAAACTATGTAAAGGAAAAAAAAAAAAAGAAAAGGAATTATAAGATTAATGGAACTAATGAAAAATTATGAAATTTCGTGGCTGATTCTAATTAGTGGATTCCAGCATATTGTAATGGTATCGAATTAGGCAATGGGTTTTCTGGTGTAGCTTCACTTCGGTCGCTGTCCATCGTAAGCTGCCACAAATTTACGTCCTTTATCTGAGCAAGTGCAGAATCTAACTGCACTTGAGGATTTGGTTGTGAGCGACTGTCCACAGCTGAACTCATTGCCTGAGAGTATCAGCTATCTCACTGCTCTCCGAAGATTGAGAATATGTAATTGTGAGGGATTGTCTTCTTTGCCAAATGAGATCGGATATCTAACCGCACTTCTTTACTTGAGGATCAGAGATTGTCCAAATTTGACCTGTTTGCCAGAAGGAGTTCAAAGCCTCAATAGACTCCAAGAGCTCAGTATTACACGTTGTCCCTATCTGGAGAGAAGATGCCAGAGTGAAAGAGGAGAAGATTGGCCAAAAATAGCTCATATACCTGCCATTTGCATCAATGATCGGCCTATACAGTACGGTCCACTTTAATTTCTCATGACTGTAAGTTTCTCTGTTTTGCTTTTTGTTAGACTTTACTATTTGTTTGAGCTTAATGGTTGTTTGTGTGCACGTGTGTGTTTCTGTGTCCGTACAGAGTTAATTGGAATTGCATACAACTTTTGCTTGTTAAAAAAAGAACACTTTCTCTGAGTTAACACATCTGCCTAGTGGATTGCTAAAAAAAGATAAAGCTGGTTGGCGAATTAACCATTTTTAGCATGCACAATACAGGGTCTCTGTTGACCTGCTAACCTCTCTTTAAATTGCTGGTAATCCAATAGAAATTTCTGCTAAATCTCTGTTGGGAAATTGTTATTAGCTCTGGGATTTCTCTCCTCTTCCTTTTTTTTTTTTTTTTTTTTTGCGCTAGCTCTAGGAACAAGGTTTTTGGTTGATTGTAATTTTGTATTTGATTTAATTGATTTTGCAGATGATGTAAATTCGAAAACTATTAATGCCAGATAATCTTTCAAAATTTGCCCAATTAGTAAGAATAGAACCCATAGAAATTGATTATATTATGATGATAATATAATCTTATATCTACTTTCTTATTTTCAGGCTTTTTTTATTGAAAAAAATTAATATATTAATTTTTTTAATATATGAAAAAAAGATTAATATATTGAAATATATTAATCCAATTCTTAAATTATTAGAAAACTTGGGAGAAAGCAAAGAATAGTTAATTTAGACATTCAGAGCCCATGAACTAACACGGTTTTCATTTTATTTTTTCACTTGATCCCGAAGTTCGTTGGCAGTTGGCAGTTGGACACCCTACAATACAAATGCACCTATTGTTGCACATTTCAGAGTTCCAATGTCAGTAATACTGTAAAAATCATTGCAATAATAACATAACAAAAATCTTCAGGATATTTATCACTCAGCTCCAACAACCTAAATTACTGTTACCCCAATCCTCAGGAATTTCACTCAGGCCTTGCTAGAACCAAAGAGAAGCATCACCTTTCTTTGAAGCCAATCATAAGCAGCAGTGAAATTATTACCACGTGCACTTTCGACAAATATCTAAATCAGCTTGTAGGGTTAAGAGCACGCTCTATTTCCTCCAAAGATCGTCCCTTTGTTTCCACAACATTTCCAGCTATGTACAAGACAGCAAGAAGACAGATGCCTGAAAATCCCAAATATACCGTGCTGATCCCAAACTTGGTTACAACGCTCAAGAAGTAGAGACCAATGAAGAAATTTGAAATCTGTTATCATCAAAGAAAGCCAACTCATTACATTATATATTACAAACATTTGATAGTTTCAATCTATTTACTAATCATTAATTAATGAATAAGGACAATTAGCCATATATATAATTTTCCGCAGATTTATGGTTTACTTCTCATTTATAAGTCAATTGCTTAATTCAAAGGTTCTATTTGTTGTTGTCCTCTGCCAAAAACTAGATTCTAAATGCAACAGCAATCAAATACAAAATCAAATCCGTCTAACACCATTACTTGGTATAACATCGCCATGTGGGAATAGTAGGAAAGTTTTCTCCCTCATAACTTACCCAGTGCATGCCCAAGGATAATGCAACTGCTTTTGCTCTGATTCTGGAGGCGAATATCTCTGGCAGAAGAAGAGCAGGAACAGGACCAGCACCAAGTGAGAAGGACAACACATAGCTGTGTTACGAGATTAAAGACACATTTAGTTTTCACAAGCCAAAAGAAGATAAAATAGAAAAAACCTAAAAAGCTTCTCATTATTCAAGTCAGGAAAATCATTAACTTACCAGACGGTCCCAAGAACAGCAAGGGTGCCAGAATACGGTGCCAGTACCTTCCAAGTGAGTGACAAAGAAAGCAACAACATCGAAGCAGCCTTCACATGCAAAAAAAAAAAAGCAAAATGGAAATGTATCAGACGAAAATATCCTAAAATATCCGCTAGAACTTTTGCATGAGAAAAGACATTTACTGTGAAGATAAATAGAAGCTAAAAAAAATATCATATCCTTTCATTTAGGCGTACGTATATAGATGGATTTCAGCAATGGCAAGTTCATATAGTGTTAAGTTTTATGCCAAGCGCATCATGAACAAAAGATATCACATTGGCATCCTAGAATAAATACAGTGTCTCAGATAAACTGTCCTTTGGACAAGGAAAATCCATTCATTCGATAGAAAATTGCCTTCAGGCATCTGTTGGATCAGTTGCATCAAGAGAATAAATATTAGCAGATGCAGATCCAATCACCAAACCCTTTTAAGATATTCCTCCAAAAATAGATTTGAGGCTGCCTTGCTGGTTCAAATCATAACAAAATAAATAAAGAGGCCATGATAATTACTTTTCTCTCTTTTCTTCTAGATATAATTATACAGGGCATTGGACCAGTAGGTGTACTTGAAGAAACTTTTAAGAAAAATAATTGTGTTGCAGCACATAATTTCAAGGACTCTGAGCTAGTTACTTCATAGGATAAAATATTTAACAGAAATTTAAATCTGCTTAAGGAACGGTTTCATACTAAAAAAAAATGTATACCATTCCACAGAAGCTTGTAATTAGAAGACTCTTCCTTCCTTGTTTGTCCATTAAAGATGATGCAATGGTTGTGCCTAGAAGAAGCCAGTCTCGTTAAACATGGAATGAAACCTGTAAAATCATATTTCTTCCCTAGATTTCAAAAAGAAACAGAATTTTACCAAAGACATTTGATGCCCCAACAAGAGCACTTGCAGCAACGTCAGATGCAATTCCAACACTGCGGAACACAGCAGTAGAATAATAAACCACAGCATTTATCCCAGCCATCTGCTGGAAGAAGAAAAGTGCCACACCAACACTCACAACTGCATCACAGAAAATAACAGGGGAAAAAACATTTACCATCATTCCTCAGGCTAGTGTCTTAGGAATACAAGTTTAAGTGCTTGTGCCGCAGGCAAGGTGAAATGAATTTCAATTACTGGGGAAAAAACATTTACCATCACTCATCAAGATTAGTTACAAATGTAGTGTCTTAGGGATACAAGTTTAAGTGCTTATTAGATTAGATACCTTCAATTGTGAAACACTATGTTTTAATACGCCAACATTAAAAGAAGTACCAAGACTTGAGCTTTTGATATAAGAACACAGTTTCACAACCTGATATTTTTATTACTAGTCATTGTCTCAGCACTGTTGGTTATTTGGTTTAACAAGGTACTGACAAGTCCAACAAGGTGCACATGCCATATACCTTTATCAGGTTCAGTAGCAGTAGTTTTAACTTATGCATTGAAAAATATCTGAAATACAGGTAAGCATTACTGTTCACAAAATTTTGGAACATTGAAGATTCCAAAGTGCCACATAATTCCGCAAGACAAAAAAAATCACCTGATCAATTATTGTTCAGGTTGTCCAAAACATTAAAAGTCCAATACCACAAAATCTATTTCATCCAAAAACAATATGCTGTATTACATGACTTTAAGGTACCTTTCCAATAGCGACTGCTAAATAGATCAAACCATCCTGCTTCTGGCTCTGCAGAACCTTGACCTCCGACTGCTAAATCCTGCATAACCTCAGCAACTCTATCTTTTCCATAGAGCGTCCTTATAGACTTTTCCGCCTCAGAGAGTTTTCCTTGCTGCAAGGCAATATCTCTCAGTGAACAACTCTTTATAATGAATGATTTATAATCTATACATAGTTACATTGAAAAATGTAAATAAAATATTAAAATGCTCCAATGAGGAGATTAAATCCCGCAGGAAAACCTGATAAAGCCATCGAGGGCTTTCTGGAGAAAATGCCATTCCCAGTGCCAATAGAATAGCGGGGACAGCTGCGATGCCAAACATTGTTCTCCACCTAACAAACGGCATATAAAGAGAAACTGAATAACATAGAGCAAAAAGTTATCAACATAAAAAAATGTAAAAGAAAGATTTTAGGAGTCATGCAGGAAAGAGAGTAATTAAATTTTAAAACATAACTTGCCACCATTCAATTAACTTTATTAACTGAAATCCATAAACTATATATTCCTTGTGTGATATGATGACTTGGCACCACATAAAATCATCATAAAAGCACATTTAATATTCTATCTGAAAATGCTAATATGAGATTCCTACAATCATGACTATTTTTTCTCTAGCCACGCAAATCACACCAATCTTCAAATGCATTTTCTTATGGTATGCTCAAGGGAAAACAGAACCAACTTAAAAGAATTTTTTAACAAGCTTCTATCAAAACTTATTAATACCTAATATCTTCATGAATAATGCTTGAACCATGAACTTAACATTCAATTGGGGATTTCTAGAAGAGTTACTTATAATTGAACTAAAAAGATAAACTGTAATTTTGAAATAAATGTATTTGCTATTAGAATTGCAAATTCTTAGCATCTATCTAAATCTGATGGTGATACTCCTGACTTTCATTCAATCTCAGAATTCATAACAGTTGATCTTTGAAGCAGCACTGCAAAGAGACAATATGTTATCTAAAATGTTATATATTGTCTTCAGGTTAACTTAATGCAAAAATTTGAGCATGCAACCAAAACAGACAAAAAAACAGAAAGAAAGAAAGAAAAAAAGCAGGCTAGACAAGCACACATACCATAAAGGGTTTCCTGCTAGTGGTAATCCAGCAACCAATGCCAAAAGGATCCCGATACATATGAAAAGTTGGTTTACAGACCCCAATGCACCACGAATTTCAGTTGGTGAAATCTGACCAAAAAAGGTGTTAGAACATCAGCTCTTACAAAATTAAAAGCAGCCACCTTAACGTGAAAATAAAGATAAATTGCAACCTCAGATATGTAAAGAGGCACAATGGCAGAAGATATGCCAATCCCAATACCAGCAAGTAGGCGTCCAATTATCATAGTCTGTACACTCTGTGCTGTAGTACTGAAAACATATAAGACAGCTTGAAGTATTAGTTTTAGCACTAGTAGCAATGATCACAAGCAAAGTCCAATCAGACAGGACAAACCAAAGAATTGCTCCAATTATGAGAGGGATTGCATCTAATTGAAAAGTTCTTGTTCTGCCGAACTTATCCGCCAATGCTCCCCCAGTAAATGAACCAGCAGTAGCACCAGCAAGTAGCGTACTAACAATCCATCCTGTTCAATGTTGCGAGAGGAAAATATAAGCTACATGATGATAACTAAAACAGTAAAAAAATTTTAACCAACCAGATTTCTCATCGTGCAAGTAGCTACTAATAAGTTGAAAATGACTGAAATTACTTTTCTTTTCCTAGTAAACATCATTGATTTTATTAATTCAACAATTCTCTTATTCTTTACTGAATAAACAAGCATTTTGCTGTTATAATAAGTTCAGCCAACACCATTCCCTGTTTTGCTTTGTTCGATGCACAGTCTCTTACTCAATTTGATTTAAGTGATAAACACATGCTACCAATACTACCACAACATCAGATTTAAACAATAAAAAAGCAACATCTGCCTAATTTAACTTCATCTTGCCTTGCAATACAGTGTTTTCAGCAATTCCAAGATCCTTGGCAAGATACTCAAGTGCACCATTCACCACCCTGAAGCGGCAACGAGGAAGAGAAAACGACAGTCAGCCTCATACAGAAAGAAATGTCAGCACACCATAAAGATAATCACGATAACTTGCATTAGAATATCCAGAAAAAAAATAGGAAATGGATATACTTGAATTGAGAAATGCAGAACGAAGCAAAAAAAGATTATAATTCTGAGTCAAGACTTAAACATACCCCAGATGATAACCAAACAAAATAGCTCCCAAACAAGCGACACCAACAAAAGGCAGAACTATTCCAGTAGATTTTTTCGGAGGATTGACAAGAGCAGCTTCTTCAACATCTCCATCTATAATTCAGATTCAAATGCCAGTTAAAATACCATATTCAGAGAACGATTCAAATTCCACAAAAAAAAAAAAAAAATCTGAATTGAAGTAAGCATGAAAACAAAGGTCCAAAAACGAACCAGAAGATAGAGCTTTAACCGGACGGGACCTAGAAAAAGCAGTACGCACAAGCTCGGTTCCCATGGAGACCGAATCCATATGACGCAATCCACAACAACTGATTCGGCTACTCATGCAACTGTTTTTATTCAAATACGATACTGAGAGTGAACTTTTCTTACTAAAATCACCGCCAAGGCCACCGGCGACGAGCAGTCTCCTCCGATTATGCGGCTCAAAACCGACGCTTAAACTGCCGCATTTAACTGCGTACATGGATGCCTGCATTTTATGTAGTACCTGATTTGAAAATTCAATGAATGAAAAAGTCAAAATTACCAAAGAAAAATAATAATAATAAAGAGAATTAAAGCAATGCCAAATTGAAGATGATCAAAACGGAACCGTTTGATCTGTAATTACCAAATCAAAGCTAATAAGAGTTATTTGCCACTTCTGTGTCTAACGCTGGTTGCTTGCTCTGTTTTCTCTCTTTATTTATTTGCTTACAGAGAGAGGAAGCTTTGGAGAATCCGTTGACGAAGAGAGAGGAGAGACAGTTTCACTCGCTATGAGCTTAACAAACAAGAACAAAGTTGGTGGAGAATTCAACTATTTATTGTTTTAATATTTAATTTTTAAAAAATAATAATAATATTAATTATATGGATACATACAGATTCGGAGAAAAATATGCAAATATTTGAGGGGAAAAATATAAAAATGGAAAATGGAAAATGGATAATTACGTTGGGATTTTGGATTAGATTTTGGGTCATGTTCGCAGGCGGCAGGTGATGGTGGGATGCACGTGGGGAACACACCAGTGCTTTACGTTGATGTGTTTCTCTTGCTCGTTGCAGCAGCTCAATAATTCATTGTACTACCAGTTTGCTTCGCCTTTATTTTTCCAGTATAATTCGATTCTCCAAATTTTTTTGGCAATAAGTGTTTTATTTATATTAAGTAATTCATTAATAATGGTTAATTCATTTATAGTAATTATTATATATCATACCATGGCATACCTGATTTACAATTTTTTTTTTTCTTTTTCAAACGGGTGGCATCCAAAATACTACCATAATTTAATAATATTTTACCAAATATGAAGCTTTACATGTCTCGTCTTTTTATTTTTTTATAAAAGTGAAAAAATTAATTGGATTAAATTTTTTTTTATAGTCTCAAAGGTGAGATAAAATGATAAAATTTTTTAAGAGGTCTCGACCTCGAGTGTTGGAGTCCTTTTAATAAATTACATTACTAATAAATTATTTATTAATAAATTATTTATCGTGATTAACCCTCGAATCGGATCAGGCGGTCCTTGACAATAGAGTTCGGATACCAGTAGTTTACACTAAAAATAAATAAATTATTTATCAATTCACATTATTTTAGTCATATAAACCCCTTTTACCTCTTCTATTAAACTGTTTTCCATAGCCAGTAATCCTCATTTTCCAATTCAAAAATCCATTCTGCATAATCCCAAGTGATCAAGCTAAATCGTTTGCCTTCCTTTGACAAAGAAAATAAAGAAAGAGTTACAAACCTTTTCTTTTAATAAACCTGAGAAGTAAAATTGAAACTAAAGAAATTATCACAAGCAACTGTGTAAAAAAAAAAACAACAAAGTGTTGATCGGATCGGTAAACGATTTTAATCTCTTAAAGTTGAAAATATAAGTTTGAATTTCAGAAAATTCACTAAAAAAAGGACACCGTTCCGTGTGCTTCTTGTTTATAAGATTGGCATAATTATTTAAGCCAACAAGAATCAAGTACCCTCAAATTATTAAAAATAAACAAGAAAAATTCTTAAGAGAATCTATACTAGAAAAAGCCACTATCATATCATTTTCATCTAGTGTTATCATTTGATGCCCCGTTTTACTTTTTCCTTTTCTTTTTTTTTTTTTATCTTTTTATTCACATTAATCTGACTCTCATCAAGTTAATAAATCATATTTTTAACGTAAAAAATTACAAGTTGATCTAAATCAAATATTGTGTAGTAATTAAAGAGTAAACATTAAGCATTTAGTGGGACAAATCTAAAAATTTTAATATACAATTCTCAAGCAAGAGATCCTTAGCATTTCTCATTCTGCTTTTGATATTATTCCTAATAAGAGATATTTATAGGTTATATAACATTTAAACCTTTTAAATAAACACTTATAAATGCACGACAAGACATAGTCTAATGATAAATACATATACGACCTAACAATAAATTCAGATTTGAATCTACTGTTTCAATACACAAAGATTTTAACCGCAACTAACAGCAGATGGTTTCAAAATGTATTTCATGTCAACTATAGCTTTTATTATTTCTTTTATATTTTCACTTCGTTAACTTCGTAAAAATAATTATTAAATAAATCATCTTTTAAATTAATGTTTTTATCAATTTATTTATAGCTATTCCATGCATATGAACTGCCCCAGCTGTCTGACGGTAGTAGAAGACCCTGTCCATGTTCTTAGGGATTGTCCCCAGGCGAAAAGTGTTTGGACTTCGTAGGAGCGGATGGAAATTTTCATTGGTTTGTCCATCGCGTGGGAGTTGAGAATGCAGCTTGTGGAAGTCCAGACGGTTTCTCAGGTCCAGCTTCTTTCACTCCCGGAGTCTCATTCTGTGCGATACCAAAACATAGTTTTCTCTTGCCAAAATCTGATCAAAAGAGCTTGGAGGGTGGTAATTACGAAGATTTATAGAGAGGCGAATGAGGTTGCGGACTATATGGCGCATGCAGCTCTTCATGCTGATAGGAAGTTGCAGGTGTTGGATAATCCGCCGGGTGGTGTGCTGCAACGACTTACAGCAGATTTGGCTGGAGCAATCTGGCCTAGAAGGCTGATGTAATTGTTTCTTTGGCTTTCATTCCTCCCTTCCATTCAAAAAAGAAAATTTATTTATAATTATTTAAATAAATTTATATTATTATTTTAAATTATTACATTTTTATTTATATCGCACGTCAAAATAAAAAATAGTATATTCACCTTAAAAATTTTTTAGATTATATATATTATATAATATAATATATAATTATATCTCTAATGGTGATTTTGTATTTTAACAATACTGTTTACGAAATATTTCCACAATTTGGGCCTGCTGCCTGCTATTTGTACAGTAGAGATTGCAGCCTATTGAGTGTTGGGCCTGGGTTATTTAGTTATACAGAATGTTTTGTTTGCCTGTCTAATTTGGGCTTTTCTTAGCAATTGAAAACTATTTACTTTCTAATTTGTCATTTTACATACTTCCTCTCTCAGTTTTCCTTTATTTCAGAGTATTCAGAAGTTAATAAAGAAAATTTTGATCTTACGTGTTATTCTTATCACTTTTTTATTATCAAAATCTTTAAAAATCAGACACTTACTCATTAATGAGAAGTTCATGGATGATGTGTGAAAATTATACTCATAATTACTTATTATTATTATTATTATTATTATATTACAGCTTACAAATGTAATTTTAATAGGTTTAATATATTATAGCAAAATGCAATATAATATAAGTAAAAATATTTTTAGATTAGATAATAAGACCACTTAAAATAGATTTGATGAATTTTTATAAAATATAAAATTTTAGAAGTAACATTAATTATTTTTAATCGAATGCTGCAATATCAAATCCTAATAATAAATTGAAGCAAACTTAATTACCAATTGAGCCTCTTCTAAAAAAAAAAAAAAAAACAATTGAGCCAATTAAATACTTAATTGTGATTTAAAAGTGATTTAATCATTAAAGCTTGTGAATTTTTTTAATGTGATAGAAGATTATTGGTATGGTACACATCAATACCATAGATTGAATTTAATTGTAAAAGATTTTAGGTCTATCCGACTAAATTAGCCGTTTTAATAGATGTTAATGGTCCATATATTAGATTGAATTATTCTGAGTTGTTATAAATTATTTTTTAAATTTATTTAATCAGGTTTATTGCAGAAATTATTTTTTTAATTTATTTAATTAGGTTTAATATAGACCATTAAAACGGATAAGGGTCTAAATACATAATGCAATTATTAAAAAAGAAAATGATAGCTATGCTTACTACTTCCTACTCTACAAATGGGCCAATGGCTTGAAAATGAGCTTGTGAACTCAATAGTTCTTTCCTAGCTAACAGCCTCAAGTCTTGTCTTGTAAAGAACGTTGTCAAGACAAATGCATTTACCTAATTCTTCAAGACTAATAGTAAGTTCAAAATTTCAAATCAACAAACAATTATTAGACCAAGCTTTCTTTTCTAAAAGTATCCATAATAGATGTCTAACCCCATGTATAATTAAATACCAATGCCAATTTTAAGTTTAGCTTCTACCGAGACAAAATCTTCTTTGCTGATGGCATAATCAATTTGGGTTCTTCACTTTCTTCCTTGAGTAGACATATTTCACTTTGTTGGTAACCTTTTTAATTGCCAATTGCATAAGTTTCTTCCTTGATTAGTCTTAAGTCTTAACCAACTATGGGGACGCATCTTCTTTGGTTCTAGAATCATAGTTTATACCCATATGTTTTTTTTTTTTTTTTTTTTTTGTTACATTTATACCCATTTGCATTTTAAATTATACGAGTAGGTTGGACAATATTAATTATTTTAATAACTATTAATTGTTATAGTAGTTGTAATTGTTTTAATTGTTTTATTAGTTGTTAGTCGTTAACTATTAATTGTTTAACGTTTTATAAAAAGTTCAATTCACCTATAAGAACTATTATAAAAATTATATTACCGAATATTATAATTAATAAATATAGAGTTGCATAGCCTGCAGTGTTATTTCGACCAATCAGATTTTTTAATAAATTAAAAAAATAATAGCTCTAAATACTATATATCATTACCATAAATAGTTTAAAATTTATGAATGGTTGTTCTGCCCGTAGTAACTGTAGAATCACGTGTACACATGTTAATTCATATAACATTCTTATAAACCCAAATTGGAAGGACATGTTAGGTGATTTGGGCAATCTAAATTATTTTGTAGTGTAAGTTTATTGAAGTCTATGTCTTCAATCAACTACAAGAAAAGCATGAAAAATGACTTGTAAAAGAGAGTAATTTTCTGATTAGGTGTGAGAAACAATATCACAAGAAAGAGAATTTGTCAAGTAATTGCTGCTTGGTGAAGTAGCTGATTATAAATCAGAGACTTCAGTAATAACTCAATAATTAGGCTTTGATTTTAAAAATTAATGTCAAACGCAAAATTTTTTTTTTTTTAAAACCTAAATTCTGCATCCGATGCTGATAGATACTCAATTTTATTGCACAAAAATGAAAATTTAGAAGATATGAAAAAAATTTAGGAAAAATAAATTTGGGTTACCTGCATTGATCCTTATGAAATAATGTGGATCTACTTGCATAGAACAGACAAAAACTATTTGGTCTACATAAATAGGGAAAAATTGACAAAAGAATAATTATTAGCAACAAGCAGCAGACAAGACGAGACAAGTTTAAGGTTCTGGTGATGACTTTTGGGGGGTAGTTTGGATTTAAAATGGATCTATGATTGCACCTTTCTTTTCACATTACAGCTGCATTAGCCTTAAATAGAAAAAAAATATATTACTAATAATGCAACTTAACAAAAGGCAGTAGAGTTACACAATATTATGACTATTAAAATTTATATTTTAAATCCTAAAAATTATTATTATTATTATTAAGTATAAAAATTATTATTTTACTCATATTGGCAACACGTTAGATCTCTTTGGTCATTTATTTATGTATGATCAAATATTAAATGTATGTATGTATGATGTTATGATCAAAATTTATTATGTGGGACCTTAATAACTTTTTGATGAAAAGAATGAAACCCCCTAATTATGGTAGTTAGTAAGATATGAGAAGATCCTCCCTTGAATAAATAATGGTTTAGAGTTAGAAACTTAACGTCAATCACGCAAACTTACAAATATTATTAGTAAATAAGTGGGCCCAATACCAATGCTAATCTCTCTATTAATCACTAGTCTAAGCAAGTCTTTCGTATAGAAAATTAGTGACGTTAGGTTTAATTTTTCTAAGCTAACCTTCTTGTCTTGTGAGTTAAAAGTGTTTGAATCTTTCAGCTTCAAAATCTATGATTAGATACGCTAAATAAATAAATACATATGCATGAAAGACTAGTATCATACGAGTATAGAGTTTGTTAGCTTTCAACTTGAGTTAATCTCAAAGATTTGAAAACAAACTTAAACTAATTAAAACCTCAAAAGTCAATCAAGTTTAATTTAATTATTCTAATTTATTAAATTAATTATATATCTAAATACTAGCTCAATAAGTATGTATTGTATAATTAAGTAGCACAGTAGATTAAAATAATAATTATATATTATAAAAACTGCATGGTGTGAGTTATAATATGGTCAATAAGCTTACCTTCTCTAGTTAATTTCTTGCTCTGTGCTTTTCCTGATAGTTTTTGCTTTTTCCTTCTCTTCTTTGGGTTTTTCACAACCAACTTTTTTCTCTTCACTTTTCTGTCTCAACTTAATCAAATTCTCTCTCTGTCTCATACTGTTTTAAAGCTTTTATAACCCTTTATAAATATCAGCTTAAACACAATTGAACCACTAGTAAAACCTTCTATCTCTCTCATGGCTGATATTGATCACTATAACACAAAACCTAACACTATCACCACCAACTCAACCCTAAAGCTCTTTGGCTTCAACATTTTAGAAAATAATACTGATAATAATAATATTTCAAGCAAATCTCCATCTGGGTCTCCAGAATCAGACACTGAAACGCGAAAATACGAATGTCAATACTGTTGCAGAGAATTTGCAAATTCTCAAGCACTTGGTGGACATCAAAACGCGCACAAGAAAGAGAGGCAGCTTTTGAAGCGCGCACAAATTCAAGCCAGTCGTAATTTTGCTGCTTCTTACGTTCCCAATTCCATGTTCTCCAATTTCTCGCCTCTTCCGCCGCACCTACTCCCTCCTGCAGTGGTTCCGGCGCCGCCACAATTAATACAGCAACATCAATCTCCTCCTTGGTTTTACACGACGTCGTCTTATATGAGTCGCATGTCGCATGCAAGGCCGTCCTTGATTTCTGGTCCTGGTGAGGGTTTAGGAGTTTATGCTAGAATTTCGCCGGAGAAATGGAGTGAGTTCGCCGGAGAAGATGGCGGGAATCACCGGGATAAGGGATTAGGTTTGGACTTGCATTTAAGTCTTTGACAAGATAAACTTTTATTTGGGCTTTAATTTAAAGCTTAAGCTTTCGTTTATTGATGGTATATGGAGACTTGTTTGGGCCATTAAGGGCAATGTACATTTCCAATTTTCATAATGTGGTCATTTTTTTTTCTCAAATTTTCAATATGAAACCAGTGAAAACTCTGAAAACTGAGAATACTCTAATTCGAAAACCCTAAAACCCTGATTTTAATTAGTCCATATTTAATCTATATAATACTAAATTTTTCTGTATAGAAAATAAAATTTTCAATTTTAGCAGATTTAACCATTAATTCATATAGATAAAATCTCGAATATAATGAAAATAAACATTAATACGTGCTTATTGTAGCTTTGTAGCTCAAACTTTTGGCAAGGCTAATAGCACTTTTAGCCATTAAAATATGAATCGTAAAATCATTTTATTCCAAAAAAGAATCATTTTATTTGTGCACTCTTCTTTATCAATAATGATAATAACAAAAAAAAAAAAAAAAAAAACTCAATGAAAAATTGGTCTAATTGATAGGAATATAAAAGCTCTTATTTTCCATAAAAAATAATATTTTATTTTTTATAAATAAAAAAAATGTCGATATTGATAAAAATACTTCATAAATAATATATTTGAATGCATTAAATTAATATTTTCAATATAAATAAACGGATTCGAAATACCATTAACAGCAAATACTTAAAAAAATAGTAGAAAATGGTTCTTTACAAATTAATCACCAAATCAAGAACTCATTTTGTCCCACTGAGATAATTAGATTTTTTTTTTTTTATTTTACTACTATATATATATATATTAGTTTAATTCGATTATTTTGTTATACCCGGATAATGCCTGATCGAGCCCAAGTCATAGCCTTATCGGACCAGCCCAGATTTACACAGAGGAAACCACTCACAGCCCAAATTTTTTCATTTGCAAGCTGTCCCTCTAGTTTGGAATTTTGACCCAAAATGTGCAGGGTTTATCTTTGGTAATTTCCCAGATATCAGTCGACGAAGCTATAGTCACTGTTTTCGTGTCTAAACAGGCAACACTAACGGCTAAGCCTCAAGAAAATTTCGGTCTTTCAGCTCTGTCATTGATTATCTGTCTCCGCTCCCTCTCGCAGTATCTATTTTATTCTGGGAATCGATTTTTACCAAATAGAAAAGGTCAGTTCTTTCTTGTTTTATCGAGTCTTTGGAGTTTCTTATCTGGGTACTTTGCCTTCTTGTTTTATTGAACTGACTCTGTGTATGTTTGTTTCGCTTCCGAGCTTATCCGAAATGGGTGTCGTTTGCTTTTTCTTTTTAAATGTTTATCTTCTCTCTTTCCTGGGCTCTCATTGTGTTGAAATCTTTTGAGCGGAGTGATTTTTGTTAGTGTATCAAGTTATTTGAAGGGTGTGTGTGTATTATCATGAATGTATACACTATTTGGTTATTTCTTGATAGTTTACTGGTTTGATCATGGTAATGATTATTATATGCTAACCAATTGTTGCTCATTTTATGGGCAGGTCAATGTTTTATGCAGTCTCTACCCCTAGCACTTGCATTTTTTGTCCAAGAAGTTCTCTTTTTCAACGAAGGCATTTAGTCTCCACTAGGCTGTCCGTACGTGCTTCATTTCAAGATAACAGAGATGAAGTTAAAGTGGAGTATACTCCTTGGCTGATCGTTGGATTGGGCAACCCTGGAAATAAGTACCATGGCACTAGGCACAACGTAATTAAAAGATACTTTGAATTTGATTTATTTGATTGGATTATATGTTATATTATTGATTTGAAAAGATTGTCTCCATCAGGTTGGTTTTGAAATGATTGATCGAATTGCACAAACAGAAGGTGTTGTGATGAACACAATTCAATCAAAGGCTCTGATTGGAATAGGTTGTTAAGTTGCATATTGTTTTCTAATTTTTGTTTTCGGGAACATAGATATATATATATTTTGGTAGTTGTTTGATGGTTTATTTTGATTCTTTGTTTGATCAGTACAGGTTGCATCAAAGAGGTTCCAGTTCTGTTGGCAAAACCTCAGGCATACATGAATTTTAGTGGGGAATCGGTTAGTTCTATCACTCATTTGATCTTGATTTTACCTTGTCATTAAAGTTTCTGTAAGTTTTTTCTTGTTGACACATGGCAATTAATATTTGCTCTTGTAATGGGACACTAACTGCATACATAATTGGGATATATCATGCAACTGATAACATCCTTTATCATAAATGAAATGTTATAGAATATAGTAGCAGTATGGTTTAAGGCATTAGATATAATATTTCAGCAACTTTAAAGGTGAGCTGATGCCAGCAATTTGGATGATGAGTTTTGATATTGATTACAATTGTAATACATAATTGAGCCTTAATTGCTATGTGGCATCCTAAGTGCTTTGTTTTAC
Organism: Jatropha curcas; assembly: GCF_041381405.1. Classification (NCBI taxonomy): domain Eukaryota; kingdom Viridiplantae; phylum Streptophyta; class Magnoliopsida; order Malpighiales; family Euphorbiaceae; genus Jatropha; species Jatropha curcas. The sequence continues at coordinate 25,999,798 of NC_143154.1, forward strand.
ACAGTTGAACTCTAGCAATGCCTTGTGTCAGTCTTTCTTAAAAAAGAAAGGAAAACCAAACCCAGTTGTGACTTTTTTCTATCTGTACTGTGGCATGAAAGTAGAGAAGCCCTAAAAACTCAAAATAAAATGGGAAAAATAAGAAAAGAAAATTTTGATAAACTTTGATAAACTAATTATACATTATCTCAAGACAATTTTAAGTACTGCTTCCATCCATTTTGCCTTGTAAAAATGTGCTTGCATCACTGTACTTCAAACCTTGACAGCAGTTGTTGGCATGTCTACTCAAATGGTATATATTTTGGAAGATTAGTACACTTGATTGTGAAATCTCAATGTTCTTGGGATGCCTTAATTTTGTGCATTACTTTGATTTGTTAAACTTTATTTTAGGTCATTTACATATTCTGATGTTTGCTTCAAGGAGCTGAATAAATATGAGAAAGTCAGGGATTTATTATACATATAATCTAAATAGAGAGGAACATAAAAGAATACAAGAAAGCGCTAGCAGATTGGACAAAGAAGCTATTAGTCTCTTTTCTTTTTTCTCATCCTTTGGGAAGTGGGACATCAGAGAAAGATCAAATTTAATTGGGTTATTTCTAAGTGTGTAGTGGAATGGACATATGATTCTTCTACTATATTATGTTTGCATATCTCTTAATGATGTATGTGTCTCTTGTACTGGATCTATAAATTTTTTTTTCAGTACTGGGCAACATGAGTAGCTGATTTGTGTGATTAACACTTTCCTCTCTTTTTACTGATGCGCAGGTTGGACCACTTGCGGCTCATTATCAAGTACCTTTGCGTCATATTTTAGTGGTATGCTTTTTAGTTCCTTACTACAGTGTAAGAGAAATCTGATTGCACTCTTGTAGATATATTGCATATTGACCTCATGCTTCTGAGATTTGAACGCCTAGATCTATGATGAGATGAGCCTACCAAATGGTGTCATGAGGCTTCTGCCAAAAGGAGGACATGGCCATCATACCGGGTATGTTTTAGATTATAATTTGGCAGAGTTTAAAAATGAAATTTTTATGTTCTTGAGTCCTCAAATGTTTTTAAAATTCCCCTTCAATTTTATTTATTTATTTATTTTTTAAAAAGCATTTTAAAATTTTTCTGATTTATACTTTAATTTGTATGAGTATTAATCATGATCAGAGCGGATATTGAAAACAAAGGATTCATATAGCTGACCACAACTAGTTTGGGTCTAAGGCTTGTTGTTGTTATTGCATATATTTTCTTTGATTTCCTTGCAAATTGCCACTTCATGCAAAATTGGTGAAGGCCAGAAACTTTCTAGTTACTGCTTCCAAAATCCTTTTTTAGCTGGTATCCATGCTATTATGGTCTTTGATCTCATTGTTGTTGTTGAATGCTAGTCTAATTTCAGAATTCATTTATTAGGGAAATTTTAGAAAATACCATGTGCTTTAGTGCTTTGACACTAAAGATTGACTTGATACAGCGAATAAGATAAGTTATGGATCATTTTGGTGTATTTACTTAATCATTAGGTTGGTTTTTGAAAGCCTTAAGTTGTCATTAATTCTGCAGTTTGCTTACTACAATTTTGGGATAAGTCTGAGGGTTATCCAAATCTATAGTCATATATGTTTAGGTCAGTTACATGATGCCTGTCTTCTGCTGTCCAAATTTGGCTGTGGTTAGCCTGATGCACACAGGACAGTATTTTCACTCTTAAAAGCAAGAGAAACACAAATTATAGGGAGCTGTAATTCCATATATATTCTCAGTTGTCACCTACTGTTTCTATGAAGATTCAATAAAGGATGAAACTTCTTGACTTGGTATTTTCTTCTTCTGAATCAATTAAATCAATATACATGTGTTGGGAGATAACTTCTTTTTGTAAGCTATAGGTTGCATTTAAGATGTATTCTAATCTAGATTTTCCTTGTCCCTTTAAATATATACTCTATGAACTTGGACAAAACCTACTCGGCTGCTTGGTCATTTAACCTTTTTGAAAAGAGCAATACTTTGTGTGAGTTTTGGTGTCACTATTTACTACAAAGTGAATCCTTTTATCTCAGATATCAGGAGGAGCATATTTAATGATCTCAGTTATTGATAGTCAGTGCTTTAGTATAATTCTGCAGTTTCTTTTAGTTCAGTGTGTCATATTTTCTAAAACACGTATATTTTTTTTACCTACTAGACTACTACATTAAATCAAATTCCATTTTGCATCTTGAATGATTACTTGTCTTATCATATATAAAAACTTCATACCTTTTCTGGTAAATAAAAACCAGAAGAAAATAGAATCTTAAACTTGTGATATCTTGTTACAGATTGATGAGTGTGATCGACCATTTGGATGGTTGCCGTCAATTTCCTCGACTGTCTATAGGTTGGTTGTTCATATTCTTTCCCTTTTTTTAGCATAAATATTCATCTAGTTGCTGCATGTTAACTTTGCCAGTGAATACTTAGTATTTCCATTCTTGCAGGCATTGGAAATCCACCTGGCACCATGGACATGAGAGCATTTCTTCTACAGAAGTTCAGCTCAAAAGAGAGAGAACAAGTATGTAATTGTCATTATCTTATTGCAAATATGTGATGCATGTTGCTTGTTGAATGGAGTTTGATGCCTTGAAAATGTCACTTCACTTAGGTGAACTCCTGTTCCGGCTTCCATATTTAAAAACCCATGCTATCATACCATGTGCTAAATGATGTTCAATTGCTATTTTATGAAAAAACAGTTTATACTTCATTATGCGAAGAAGATATTGCTCTAAGGTCACTAGTCGAAACGGTTTTATTTTATCTTATTTGATTGTGAAATGCCCCATATGAAGAATTCATCTCCAAACAATTGCTTACTTCTCCAATATGCATATGCATGCTTGCAAACAAACAAAAATACACCCTCTCTCTATATATCTAGTCAGTGTTGATGTACATTTAATATGGATGAATTGTGAAGTTCCTATGTTGCTATAAACTTTCAATTGTTAATTGCTACTGGACAGATTGATGCGGCATTAGACAAAGTAACTGAGGCTGTGAGGAAGGTAGTACTGAACGGATTTGACCGCAGAATCATCAGTAGATTTAATTTGGAGGAGAAATACAAGTATCACAAAGTTTGAAACCAACAATTTTGTATAAAGTAAATGTCATGTTTGGGAGCTCTCTATGTTTGAACAAAGAGATGAAAGTTCTTGTAGCTTTCCTTGTAATTGTTGCCATATCAAGATGCTTTGCAACATAATGTATAATTGTCTATGCTACCTGAGGTTCTTTCTTTTGGCTTTCCTTTTTCCCTTTTTCTCTGTTGTGTGTTTCTTAAAGAATGTATACTTTGAGCAAGTGAGACAGAAGTGAAGAAATGAATTGTTTATCTAAGAAAGGGATCATTTTGGTTTAACAATGAATTGTGATACTTGTGACATTAATAATATCTATTACAGCAGCCTGGCCTGCTGCCATATGTAAAGCCCTGAAAGGGCCGCCTAGGTAATATCTTTTTCTGAAAAATCCCAACAAAATGTCCTTTGTGGTTTTACTTTTAACATTTCACCAGACATAAATTTCCCTTGAACCTTGTCAAATTTTCTCATGATCCCATTTTTGGATCACATAAGAGCAACTTGTTATTAATCCCATCAAGAAAACTCCAATCGAAAACCATCATGACGATCCAAATCAAATCTAGCGGTAGCATGGAATCCAATGCCCAATGTGATTCAATTACTTTCCTTACTTTAAAAAATGGGACCCACCTCAACAATAACGTTGAAGTTTGGGGAAAAACAAAAAGGGTTAAAAAGAAAAATAATTTCTCCCCCTCTCTCTCTCTTTCTCTGACTATTTGCTCTTTATTAGACCGTTGTAAAATCAATTTCTTTAAGCAAAACCCCATCAAAGAAACTACAAAAGCAATTAAAAGAAACAGAGCAAAGAAACTGACCCATCTCTCAAATCTATCAACAATGGAAGCAGAATCAAACCCTACTTCTCATCAATCTCTCTTCAATACACTTGACCCCATGTCTCTAATCCTCTCTCATAATTCCTACCAATCTGACCAACTTGTCACTCTAAAACTCACCACAGATAGCTACATTATGGAGAGAGGACCAAGATACGGAGCATATGCAGAGTTAAGAGAATCAAAGCTGAAGATGAAGAATTTAAGGCAAGAAGAAATCGAAGAGAGTGATTTTAAACAAACCCCACCAAAAAAACAAGTCAAATTTCAAGCTAATTTGACAAATTCAAAAAAAGGGTTTTCCAAATCCTCTGTTTTGGCTCAATCTGTGCCTGATTTCTCTGCTACATTGAGAAAAGAAAATAGAAAGCCACCTCTTGAATTGACTCCTCCATCAAAGAATTGGGCGAAAGTTAATGGGATTTTGTCGAATTCAAGAGGAAGTAAGTCTGCTAGTGCTGGAGAGAAAAAGACTGGAATAATGGCGAGAAAGAGTTATGCTAGTGTTGAAGAATTGAAAGGTTTGTCTATGGCTGCTGCTTCTGCTATTAGTGGTGAAAACAGAGGAGGGAGGGTTGGTAGGGGAATTGGCAAGACTGTACTGGGTTATAGGCAGTTTTAATTTTGAAATTTATAGTAATTCCACAATTAATGAGAGATTTATTGATTTTTTTTTGTTTTTTTCTTTCTGGGTTTGTTAATTGGGTTTGATTTTCATAAGAAGTTTGCTTTATTACTTCTACTACACTTTCTTTGAAAAGCTGAGAGAGATTAGTTAAAGATTAAGGATGGTTTGATTATGGTGGATTGTATAGTTATTTGGATATGGTTTGGTTATGTTTTAAATACAATTAGACACTATTTGGAATTCAACATTGTGTTTTTTCTATCTTCTGTGAACCATATCGAAGAGACTGTTGTTTATTCAAAAAAAAAAAAAAAAAAAGCACAAGTAAGTGCAATTCAAGTACTAAGCCCCATCTGATTTGTATCCATTAAAAGGAATGAATAACAATATACAGCAATGTTAATGATACCGACGGATTCCATAAATTTAATGGATAAATTTAACTCTGAATTTTGATAAATAAATTTTATATTATTCTAAATTTTAAAATTAACACCGTGACACTTTAAAATTTTATACTTTTTTTACATTAAAAATAATTTTCTTGAAAATTTTTTATTTTTTATATATAAAATATTGATTTAATATGTGATTAATATAATTTATATAATAATAATTTTATATTTTTAATTATTCAATAAATGTTTAGTCAATCTAATTTTATAAATTGAAATATTAAATAGTCAAATAATTTGTTAAATATATTTAATTTTATAAATCGAAAGGTGGACAAAATAAAAATTTAAAGTACCAAAAAAATTTAAAAAAAAAAAAAACGGAAATAAATTTATGTATGGAGGCATTTTCATAATACTGCAATTCAATTAAGTTTCTCAATATACAAACTCCACACATCACCATTGGCCAAGCAAACATTTGCCAATAAAATATAAACTTGTTGGTTAAAAATGAAAAAGGATAAATTATTATTTAGTCTCTTAAAAACAATTTTAATCATATTCAATTTTAATTAATTTTTTGTTTCTGAATTAAAAATATGAAATTTATTTATAAATAAATTCTATCTAATTCTATTTGTAAATAAATTTTTCATATTTGTAATGAATATAAAATTAAAAATTTATTTACTTTTTTATTTTAAAATACCTTTAACATAATAATTTTAGAAAATTAGAAAAATGAATAGTTTTGTCATAAAACTTATGTTGTTTAAATTGAAAATTTGACATTTTTTAGTAGAATTTAATTTAATTATATATTCAAATTTACTAAATTAAATTCATAGAACTTTTTTTTTTTTCATACCAAACATAAAAATTTAAATTTATTAATGAATTTCACAAAACAATTTTCCAAATAAGGGTAAAACTCATGAATTACTTCAAAGTTAGTTTCAATATAATTAACTTTCTAATAACTATAATAAAAAAAACTTATATGATATTTCATAAATATAAAATTTAACTAGCAAATAAGTTCAGTTTTAATACAATTAACTTTCTAATAGCTACACTTAAAATGTTATTTAATATGATATTTCATAAATATAAAAATTAACCACCAAAAGAATTGGTTTGTCAGTAAAAAATTTTAAGTCCCTTAACTAGATCGGTTAAAAAAATGTCTACTGAGAGTACTTAAATCTAAGGGACTTGGTCCAATTATTGAGTAAATTTTAATTTAGTAATTTAGAGATAGTTATCATGAGAGTAATTTAAAATTAGTAAAATATTGAAAATAATTGTAATTTATAATTATAAAAATTAAAAAGACTACTGTATATAAATTAATTATTCAAAATTTTAGAGCAAAAGGCAATTTTTTTTTTTTCTCTCTTGGAGTAAGGCCTAAGCCAGTAAGCTAGATCGTCTCTGCAACTTCTTCTCCACCATAATTGCAACTTCTTCTCCACTTCGATACTCCTCTGTTAGTCAATCTCGATGTCGGTATGTTCTTTCATCTGAGACCCTAATAATTTCTTTACATAAAAAGCATATATAGTCAAAAAGATGTATTATGATCATTTATATTACACGGTGCAATTGCAGATTTTTGAGTACAATGGCAGTGCCCTAATAGCTATGGTGGGCAAGAATTGCTTTGCCATAGCCAGCGATCGGCGACTTGGAGTTCAGCTCCAAACAATAGCTACTGATTTTCAAAGAATATACAAAATCCACCACAGGCTTTTTCTCGGTCTTTCCGGCCTAGCCACTGATGCTCAAACCCTGTAAAATTTCATTCACATAAACCTTTGTTTCTTTTGTTGGTTCGGTTGTTATTCTTAGAGTGATTTCAGGGATTTGAATTTCTATACTTTAGGTATCAGAGACTTGTTTTCCGTCACAAATTGTACCAGCTTCGAGAAGAGAGGGACATGAAGCCTGAGACTTTTGCTAGCCTCGTCTCTGCTCTCCTCTATGAGAAAAGGTTTTTTAATTTTGTGTTTTTTTGTTTTTAAAATTGAATAATAAAGATTACAAAAATACTACGCATTGAGTTTGTAAAACAGTCGAGAATTAGTTGATAAAGTATGCTGCTTTAATTAAATTAGTCGTAGTTGATGAACTATTTCAATTAGCTGTTTAACTTGAAGGCTCCTTGAGAAGCTGTTACTCTTTCTTAGGTTTGGTCCGTATTTCTGCCAGCCTGTAATTGCTGGATTGAGTGACGAAGACGAGCCCTTCATTTGCACAATGGATTCAATTGGAGCCAAGTATGTTAGATTTCTTACTCTCTTTCGATTATTTAAAACCTTAGGTGTCTCAGCTAGCAGAGTTCTCCTAGCACTTAAATGTGTTAGTGTCGATATGGAGGATGCCATGCCATCTTTTGTCTAATTCATTTTCATTATAGATTGGGAAAAATGTAAGATTGAAATGTTTCCTATCATTGCTCTAAATTGTTTAATGAGATCTGGCAAAAGGTTTATTAGGTATAAATGGTAATGCCAACAGAGTCCGCTGACTGACTGACTGACGGTTGGACACAAATTTCTCTTATTGATGCTGCTGATTTTGCATGCAATCAGAATGAGGAGCTTTACTAAGTAAATTGAACTGCAGTTCTCTCGTATTTTGGATAACCTCATCAGATCTTTGTTGGTTTTATTTTCCTTCTTTTTACCAAATGCAGGGAACTTGCAAAAGATTTTGTGGTTGCTGGCACAGCCTCGGAATCACTTTATGGTGCATGTGAAGCTATTTTCAAGCCTGACATGGTTAGTTACTGGAATCACTTCTTATAATTATGCTCGGTACATCCTTCTTCTGTTAGGCTGTGTTTATTTCTATATGCTCCGTTTGTGGTATAATTCCTTGTAAAATAAACCAGACAGCAGAAATGTTTCAGGGTTAGTATTTGATTTTGTACTATCAAAATTTTGCATGTGGAAATACATGGATCATGTGCCCAAGAAAGCTATTCCTTTTTCTTTCTTTAAACGTGGGAAGGAGCAAGTTTGCCAAGCCAGGTCTTAGATGGCTTTAATAGACACTATTCTGTCACTTCTGATCAACTTGGCTAATATCCAGTAGGAAGAATTTAGTTTGTTGACAAGTTATCATAGACTTGTCGACTAGCATCTGAGATTTGTTATGGTTAATCACCAGTTAATGCTTAAGTAAACTCTCCACTTCTTGTTATACAATTAAAGAATGATTAACTATTTATCTCATATTCAGGAAGCTGAGGAATTATCTGAAACTGTTTCTCAAGCACTGCTATCATCAGTAGATCGAGACTGTTTGAGCGGTTGGGGAGGACATGTCTACATTGTGTAAGCCACTATTTTTGTTTCAGTTCATTGTACCTATGTCTCTGCTAGCATTTTTTCTCCTCTCAAAATATATGGCAATTGCCTGTATAAGTACTGATTCATTCTCAAACATTCATTCAGCCTTAACTTTGCATGCCTCTAATAATTTCTATGAATTTTATTATTGATCAAATAAACTTTTTCATTATTTAGTTAGATCTTGGTTTCACGCAATCAGCTCAAACTCTTTCATTGATCAACTGTTTTTTTTTTTTTTTTTCATAAATGTAACTGTCATTTTTGTTGTTATATATACTGCAGTACGCCTACTGAAGTCACAGAAAGAATCTTGAAGGGGAGGATGGATTGACTATTGTTCATGAAGGTGAAGACGACCGGTTTTTCAAAATTGTCAGTTGACTGAAAATTGAAAATGAACCATCGCCTTTATCTATCAAAATGACCGTTTGGCTGTAACTTAACATATCTTGTCAATATAACCAAGAGCATTTTGAAATCCCATTAAGAAGTACGCTGTTGTGTGTAAGTATGAGCTTTTTAGTGCTAGATTTTGTCAAGCCTCTGCTTGTTTCGTGGAAATAACTAGCTTTTTTCATTATGTGCCGAAAATTATTTGGAACTTATTTTCTGGCATTTGAAATATATTGAATAAGTACTCTATTATTTTTATATGCGTTTAAGGTTTTTGCTTGTGATAAAACATATTAAATTCACATGGTTTAAATAAATTTGAAATAGATTTTAAATTTAATATAAACTATTAATATTCCTAGTGATAGAAGGATAAATCAGAAAAGAAAATATTTAATGAAAATAAAAAAAAAAAATCCCTAAAATCATGATATTGACGGAGGGAAAATTATTTTTACTGCAATTTCTAAGCCTAAATTATGTTAATATTTTTCTATGTATTTGAAAATGAGGAAATGACGTGTGTTTATATATTCATTTATCCTTAATTTTATCAGAAAAACGGAAAATAATTCTCTTTGGAAAAAAAATGTTTTTCATAGATCAATTTTCCATAGTGTTCCATGCACAAGAAACAAACTGCAGAGAAACAAATAGAACACATAATTGAAGTGGATAACCATGCCTTTTATTTTTATAAATTGTGGATAGGCCAGCTTCTGCCTTTGAACCAGTTGCTATTATTAACCATGAGAACATTTTAAGCCGTTCCTTAATGTCAAAATCCAGTTCCATAAAGCTGTCCAATAGAGCTCATTTACAATGTTAATAGCCATTTCAAATATCATCATCCATCATGTTAGATGACAATGTCACCTCTACATTATACAGGTTAATTTCTGGCATTTCACATTTCTAGCAGAAAGAAAAAAGAAGTTACAAACTTTTGAGACACTTCAGAAAGAACACAGCTTACTATCCCAAAAGTCTACTACAATTTCATCAACCAAAACCTGCAGTATATCCCAATCAATTTGAGCACCAATTTCAAATGCTTCAATTTCAAAATCTGTCCATTTTCCTAAGGAATGACTCATCTCCCATTCTATTATCTCATCTGGAATCATCCCAGCCAAACTCGTCCACCGCCTGACCTCCTTCCCAACCTCTTCAATCAACATTTCTGCATTTGTGCACACCGGTGCACTTCTCCACGCTTTGAATCCATTGTTACAGTACCGGCTATATTCTGAATCTAAGCATTCTACCACACAATCAAAAAGAAACCTTCTAACTTGACTATCTTTGCTACCCTCTTTGAGCTCCTCCAAACCAAGGTTGAAATTTTTCCACATAACACCAGCAAGGGTCTCAAGTTCGTTGAATAAAAATGGACTAATAAGGAAACTTTTCATTCTATCCAAATTAAATGAAGATGTACTTCTGAATAACAGTTCAGCGTCCAACATAACCTTGATGCTTTGCAACATCCTAGAAATATGGCCTAGAAGCTCAGTCACCATTTTGGTTCCTGTCCATCCATCATTTATAGAGGTTGCCGAATCCAGAAGATCAGCATCGATTTCTACTGGTTGTTGCTGATCACAGGAATAATCCATACAGTCATAAATCAACCTACGGCCTGGCATCAACAAGCAAAAGGGAAGAAACACAGAACGAAGGTTACAACCAACATTTGTAAGTGAAGATAAAATTTTAGCTACTGCTGAGAACTGTTCATTAAGAGTTTCACTGTATTTAAACATAAGTACTTCTAACTTTATTTGTTTGCTATTCTGTAGAGTTCAATTTCCTTGCCTGAGCTATCATCCAGACTGCTAGAAAAGCAACTATCATTCGAGAATGAAGCTTCAAGAACAGATCCAGGACTTAAGTGGTCACCATCGTGTGAAAATCCAACAAAAGTGCTTCCTTTCATTCCTTCAGCCTGACAAAAGTAACAACGAAAGCTAGACTTGTCAGATCTATATATTAAACAAAGCACATTAAGAAGGATGAAGCAGAAAATTTCACCAAAAAAAAAAAAAAAAAAGACAAGCCTCGTGCATATTTATTTTGACTTGGGCCAATAGGAGGTGAATTTCAGAATATGCTCATATTAAAATGGTATGCACATGTATTTACTATTTTACTTTGATAGTAGTTTACCAATTACCTAACAAGATTCCATCTGTGTTGATATCACATCCTAAATGTAAGGTGGCCCGGCCAATTGTCAACTGAATATTGGATTGAACTGCCTACATGCCCTGTCTAGTACATCAACATAAACTTAAAATTCCTATTCAAAGAAGTGCAACATCTCAGCATTGACACGTAAATGTCACTGTCACATACTTTTAGATGCCCTATAGCGCAATAATTTCAAACATCTGATCTGTGATTTTATGAAGTCTTCTTTGACAAAATAAAGAGGATTAAGACCAGATATTAATAAGAAAGCAATACCCTTCCACAATCAATTTCTACTATCATATTCCAACCTCAATTGGTAATATGGTAGTCAGTTTTCACATTTTATGCTCCAGTTTCCTTATTTATTTTTACCCACTCAAAGGAAGCAACAGAATCAGTCATAGTACGAAAGCATGAAAGCTAAAAACAGTTGAAATAACCATATGATGTACAGACAACATGCGTAAAGATATTACAAATGTTAGCATATTTCCAAAATTTCTCTTCATGTATTCATGTTCTAACAAGATCAAGCCAAAATAAATAGAGAAGTAAACAATCTTCATAACCAACACAGTATAAAGGAAACTAACCCGGAAAGTTGTTTCAGCATTGAACGCATGATCTTCAGGAGAAAAAGGCTGCTGTGTAGTTAAAGCAGATATCAGCTCTTGTAGTATCATAGCAGTTGATCTCTTAGGTACAGTGCAACCATTGGTCAACTCATCCTCTTCTTGAGATGCCAATTCCTTTAGTTTTTGCTCCAAAAGTGCCCCTAAAGTATCTCCTCTCATTGGCAATTGCCTCTGCAAAGATGTTTTGCCATTATTTTCATCCAAAAGTAGCTTTCTTTGGCAAGAAGCATTATTATCAACGTGATCCCTCGTCTCTTTAAGCCTAGAGGAAATAAATTTTTTATGCCTCAATGGGGAATTAAATGTAAAAGATACAACATCATTGTCTTTATTGCCATTAGCTCTATCACCACCTTCCCCATGACTAGCTGATCTGGTTTTGGTGCATGCTCGGTCCATGGTGTGAGCACTAGTCCCCAACTCCTTTCCATTCATAAACTCACACTTAACATTTTTTGCTCTGATAGATGGTGAATTAACAAGTCCAGAACTTTCAAATTGTGCATTGACACTTCCAGTCCTCCTCTTTCGAACCGGAGTCCTTAACTGTGACAAGGAATCATCATGCCTGCTGCAAAGTTTTCTCTCCGTGTCAACCATATAATTATCTGCTTTGGACACCCTTAGCCGGGTGCGACCACTTAAACTTCTGTTTAAAGCAACAAAATCTTTAGCTCCAGTGGTAGCATGGGCAGCTGTAGAAGCTCTCCTGCTTTGCAAGTTATTTAATTTCGCCTGTGGGGGAATTTTACTCCTGCTCACTGACATCTCATTTGGAGTTGCAATCCTCTGCCTGAAAGCAATAGATGATGGCTCATCCTTTTGAGGCCTAAACTGCTGGCTTTTCATTTGCTGTGCACCATGACCTTCTGAAGACAAAGGTTTCCTATCTGATATGGTTTCACTAAAAGCCCTAGTGTTATCTAGTATTTCAGCAGCATTAGATATTTGAACCTGATTTCTCTTATACAATGTATCCCTTTCTCTTTCAGGGGAGGATAAGGGTTCCCTTGGCTTAATCCTATCCAATCCTGTCGAACAGGCAGTAGTGACCACTGGGGATGGACAAATAAATAGATGCTGCTCCTCCATAGTTGGTCTAGAATCAACCACATCAAGCAAATTACCACAATTTTTGCAAGAAGATTGCCCCATCAAAGACTTACCTACATCCACATTATAATTCATATCATTTCGTTGTTGTTTCGCTAAACCTGGTGACATGACTCCTAATCCCATTTCATCCATCAGAGCATCATTCTTGGAAATATGATTCCTAGAACTTGAATAAGTAAGAGCACATTTTGCTCTATTAGTAGCTTGTAACCCTGGTTCTAAAATCCGAGTAGCAGCATCAATCAATCTGGATGCCCTAGATACATTCCTTGAAGAGGAAAACCTTGGACTCTTCACTGGTGAAGTAAGCTTGGGATGATGATGCTTTCTCGCTTTAGACAATACATTCCTAATTTGCAAAGCCTCAGCTCCAAATCTAGTTACTGCCCTTCTGTCAAACTGACCAGTTTTCTGAAGCTTTTGAGGCCTAGATTCAACTTTAGTGCTTCCTTTCTCGAAGTTCAAAATTTCCTTATCAGACCCAGTGTGACTGTTAACAAATTTCTCTTCTTTAACATCACAAGTAGCAGAAGTCGAAACTTTTTTGTGCTTATCTTTATGCACTGCAGGCAAAGATTCGAGACCCATAAGCCTAGCAACCAAACCCGCAGCTCTCATTTCATGATTTTGCTCTGTACTATCACTGCGGTTCCCATTTTTCTTTACATTGGGGAAACCCCCACTGTTCTCATCAGCAATCTACAAAAGTCAAGCGCAAATACTTAATGATAGATGATACGAAATTGACAGTTTTTAAAAGTTGATGCCTAATAACGCAAGAAAAAAAAAATGACATGTACCAAATGAGGTTTGGTTTTGGGCATCTTTTCATCCCCGCCAAACTTCTTCGAAGATTGCTTTGCTCGAGCTAAAAAAATGCAATAATAGAAAAAGAAAAACATTCAAGACTATGATTTGGTCAAATGGGTAATGATTATTTTTGCAGTTGGAAGAGAGGGAGAAAGAAAGACCTGGAGGCAGCAATTTCTTGGAAAAGAGCTTTTTCTTGGCAAATCTCCGGTTCCAATCAAAGAGCTGAAAGAAAATACCCGCACAACCACCAGGCCTGTGAGGCCGTTTCTCCGTTATCGCCAAACACGATGTCGTTTTCCCTGTCGTTTCATTCATCTTTCTCTGAAGTACGTCGAGTCAAGGAGAAGATGAAGAAGACTAACTAAGACTGATCACCAAAACCCACAAACCAAAAATCCTAAAAATTACTTCCTCAGAACGAAAAACTCTCAAATCTCAAGTCCCAAACTCTCTCATTTACAAAATGCCAATACATCTCACAAAATATCCATGTGAAAATCCCAGGTCTTTTTATTACCCAAAACATGCTAAGAAACCACAATGTAGCAGAAAGAGCTACTGAAACACAGCAGTACAGAGAACATAAAGAAAACACGAAACCTCAACATCAAAAAAACAGAAAAAGAGCGGTACAATTATGCAATAAGAAGGAAAAGACAGCACAGAGGAACAAAACAACGATCCAACTCTGCAAAGAAAGAAAATATAGCAGAGAAAGGAAAACAGTAAAATTGTAGATTTTTTTCCTTTCCTTTTCTTTTCTTTTGTTTTGGTTAGGTTGTATCAAAGAATCAAAAGGATGATGATTAAATCAAAATTAGAGAAAAGAAGAGAATCATTTGATTGGATTATATTTGTGCAAGGCCCAAGAAAATGGAGCTCGAGGAGAAGAAGGAAGTTGCCATTTTGACAGAAAAAGAAAAAAGGAACAGAGCAAGATAGAAAGACCAAACAAGAAAAGGTTGCTCCTGGTCCTGCAATGAAAGGGGCTGCTCGTTGTCTCGAGAACAGATGAAACAGAGAGAAAGAGAGAGAAAAATTATTTGATTGAAATAATTTTCACGAGAGGTGTAAGAAGGAGAGGAAATGAGGAACTGAAGCCACGCGCACTGATGCAGTGAATAGCAGAGAGTAGTCAAAGAAGGAAGAGTGAGAGTGTGAGAATAAGACAATAACTATGTTTTGTCCATCTGATGATCTCTTAACCCTACGCTCTGTTTTAGTACGCCTATTAAATCAAACCATCCTTTGCCACCTCAACAAATAAATGTAGGCGCCTGATCCACCTCGTATGTCATTCGTTAAAATATGAATTATGTTAAGGTGGAGTGCGAAACTTAAATTTTTTTTACATAAAACATTGATTAATTTCATCAGCATAATTAGATAGGAATAGTTAGGACCGAGTTGAACTTAAACTTATTGGACTCTAAAGTTCCGTTAGAAACTCAACGAGTTTAAAAATTTTAGACTCAAATTCGATTCAATAAAAGTTTTAGTATAATTTAATGTTCGAGTTCAATTTGAAAAATTTTGAAATTGAGGTTCGAGTGAGCTTAAAATTGAGTTTTAAGGTCGAAATTCAAATAAGTCTAAAATAATATTATATATGTATATATAAAAACTCGATAAAACTCGACGAATTTTCAAATTGAACATCGTTAGGTTCGAGTTCGATTTGATCCGAACTTTTTTAATCTTTTTTCAAAAAAATTCGAATAGTTAGTGAATCGGCTCGACTCGTTTGACCCAAACTCAAACACCACATGATATAAGTGCCACATGAATATAATTTCTTAAACATGTTATGAAATATAAGAAAATAGAGAAAATATAAGGAAATTGAGCATAGAAAGTAATTCTTATTCATTAGAAAAATGTATTTATATAGAGTCAAAATACTTCTGTCTACAGGTACAAAATACATTTAAAATAACATAATCATACATTCCAAAGCAGATAATTATTTATTCTAAAAGAAATAACTTATGAAAAGATAACTTAATGAATTTCCACGTAATTATAATATTCATGGCAAAACACATATAATTAATAAAGAATTTATATCATAAACAAATTGATCTATTGATGACAGAGTTAAAATATGTTGTATAATAAATTGACTTATGAAATTTTTATATACATTTAATTTAAATTAGCCATATGCTCACACGATACATGGATTGTATTTGTATTTTTCCATCAATTTGAACGGATAATTTTTTGAAAATTTATTATAATTTATACTTGTGTTGCTATGGTTTCAATAATTTATTTATGTCTTTTGATTACATGGTTATTTTGAATTTTTCAAGTAATAAACTAAATTCTCAAAGAAAAGTAATAAACTGAAATATTTATTAGTACAATCAATTATTATAATTATTTATTTTTCCTTTTGAAATTTTATATACTCAGTTGAAATGCTTGTTAATTAATTATTTTTAAATAATTAAATAAGGTATAAGAAAAAATTGAAATTATATTTCAGTTCCATTAATTAACCATATTTATTATTGTTTGTAATTCTATTATTTAATACAAAAAATTAATATTTATTAAATTTTAGAAAGGTTAACTATAATAAAACAAAAAGATAAATTGCTATATGGACACTTTCTACTCTAATTTATTGCCATTTAAGCACCTATACTTTAAAAATTATATATTCATATCAATATGTCATGTTGAGTCCATGTTGTTCTGATTCGATTTAATACCTTAATATATAGAGCTATATGGATATACAATATATATTTAATATTATAGATTAAGTGCGATGTGTTGAATTTTTTTCAGAGAAGGGGATTTAAACCTGGATGTTTTACAAATACCATATTTTTCTTCTCATCATACATATACATCTCAAAATTGTTTATTTGTTTTGATTTTTTTTTTTTTTTAAAAAGGTCCCTAGCTAGTTAGATGAACAATTAGAGAGATCAAAAATAAGAATGAGGGAAGTTTGGAAAAACTTAAAAATTAAATGGAATCGATTTAATGTAATTTTTTATTTTGATTATTTGGTTAATTCATTTTGATTTTTAATTCGATTGGAGTAAAATTTAAGGGTCATTAAAAGCGTAAATTTTGGAGGGTAAATTTATATATTATGTCAATTTCTAATTAGCTAGTAGATAGGCGCCGAAGAATAACTAGCTATTTTAACAACCTTATTTCTTTTTGTCTTTGTGTTATATGCTATTAGTTCTATTGGATTTTATTTACTTTCTATTTATAAAATTTATAATACATGATATATTTTCCTCTATGTGGAAAAAAAATCCTAAAATTATGAGTTTAAATGAAAATTCCATTAAAATAAAATGTTAATTTAATATGAAATACGTAAATTAAATAAAAAAAGATTTTTTGACTTCGGCCTCTCTATTCTTATCTTAATTTTAATCTATATATGATAAATATTTTTATTTTAATTGAATTATCATGTCAATTTAGGTGAATTCACATTACCATTCTACTGTATAATTACTCCAACATTGAGTTGTAACTCCAAAAAACAACAGAATTACAAGATACTTTTTTGGTCAACTGCATTTATGGCGTTTGGCTAGTCACATTACACGTGAGTGATTTTGACATGCATTTTCCATTTCTTTAAGCAATATTATAAACAATTCAAAGGCAATATTATTTTCATATGATAAGAATTCCCTATTTGGAATTCATTATTAGCAATACTTTGATTACTTATTTTTCTTTTCCATATCAGTACACTAATTCTTTTTTTAGCAAAATTAATTCATTTTATTAATATAATCAGAAAAAAATTTTAATTTATCCAAGCATGTCGGTCCAAATCAGCAAGTTCTTCAATACATCCAAAACTAAACTTGAAAAAATTAAGTAAAAAAAAACCCAGTAAAAAAAGAAAAGAAAGCTCTAAATACTAGTTAAGCAAATTTACAAATTATATAATTAAATATATTTTTGACGTTCCAGGTCTAGTAAAATATTATCCGCTTTAGGTCGAATCATAATTTAGACCTGGGCTAGAACCAACTTATAACCCAAAAAGCTTTTTGCTTGTCTAAGGCTTGTCCATTTTTATATACATCACTTTTATCTTGTGATTAACCAATATGAAATTCACCTCGAGTAAGTTAACATCTCAAGTTAACACATCATTTGGTGCAGATTATAATATCAAATCTTACAAAAAATCTAATTTGGTCCATAATAGTCCATGACATTTTAATTGAATATATTAAGTAGAAGATATGAAATTGGAAGTTGTCGAAGAAGAAGGCAATAAAGAATTAATAATCCAAAGTGTACCAATTAAGAAGTTGACATTGTAGAAACCAAATAGAAAGCTGAAAATGAAATTTGGACTTGATCCTAAATTGTAGCTTTTGCCATTAGATAATAGATAGTATAAAATAATAATGATAAAAAAAAAGGTGATGTGCAATAAAAGAAAAGGAGAAAAAATCGACACTTTTTGTCTGAATTGGTTGAGTGTAGTCATGCTTCCTGTTCCTGTTTCTAGGAGGAGCGCATTCCTCTACTTTTTTCTTTATAAAAACGAGAAACAACTCGTGAGATTAAAATAATACTTTTAATATTATTTCATACAATTTTTTCATTTGCACACGTGTTATCTTCATCTGCCTATACCAACCAGAAACACCATTTAATAGCTGATATTTTTTGGTCAAGTAAAATGGAATTTGAAATTAAACATCAGAAAGAAAAGTTTATGGGTTGGAGGGCAGATTTATCGTAATGATCAAGCAAGTTTGTGTTTTTTAATTCACAAATTTAATTAAATAATAATAAAAAGTCTTGTCCACGTGAGCTTCCATGGACCCGCAAGTTGGTAACAAATCGAGGTAAAGTGTTGTCTGCATTTAATGAATACAAGAGTCTTGAGATTTTAGGACATATTATATTTGGTCAAAGTATCAAATTTCCACCTAATATTTTTTTAATTTGGTTTAATCATATTAAAAAAATATTTTTAACTAAATTGATTTTTAAAAATCTAATTTTTATCAATTGAAACATAAATATGAATAATATGATTAATTGCAATTTTATATTACATATTCAAAGTTTGTTGCATTCAATTTAAGTTATAATACAAAGTTGAAGGCTAACAAATAATTTGACCCGACCCTTATTTGATGGGTCAATTAACTGTCACAAACCGATCGTAACATAAGTAGACGACAATAGTGTACTTTGTCGTATTTATTTATAAATTGGGTTGAACTTTGTCGTGCACACATGTGACATGCTTAGCCTTTTTGTTGAAAGTTGATAACCTTAGTGCTTTATTTATTATTATTAATTTATTTTTTTAATGGGACTTTAGTGGTTTTTTTACTTTGATGCATTAAAGGATGACGGAACATGAGAATAAATAAGATATCTAATAAAATATATTAGACTCGGATTTAAAACTTCTCACTTCTCCTATAAATGGAAAATTAATTGATTGATATTAATTTATATATTTTATTGGATAAATAAGTAATAATTTTAGGATAAAATTTTTTTTAGAATTTATTAGTTGGAATTGCCTAAAAGAGAAATTGAAAATAACAATTGTACATTTTACTACAGAAATGATATGAAGAACCAATCAAAAAGTACTAAATGTGAATGCCATTTTAAGAAACCCAGAAAGAATTGGCAAAAGCAAAATAAATTTAATACAAAGTATGGAAAATAGGACCTAATTTAATATAAGAATGGCAACGTTTTACTGCTAAGGTCAAGGCCAAAAGGACTACCTAACAATGATAATGTCCAAAAGCCACTCATACTATGTATGTATAATATTAATATGTACACTTCACAGAAAGGGACTGCTAAATTCATTATGGCCTCAGGCCTCTCCTTTTGTGTGTTACATCTATGTCTCATGTCGGTAGAGGAAAGACTAATATTTTCTTTTGATGTTGTTAAGAAATTTTGATGAAAAGACTATAATACCCTTCAAAAATGTTAAGCAATTTTGATGTTATTAATATCATCTAAGGTTGATATAGTAACATGCACTTTTAGTGTGAGTTATTTAGCTCTTTTTTTTTTTTTTTTTTTTTTTTTTTTTTTTTTTTATGGGGAGGATCAAACGTTATTTCGTAATGCAAAGAGGTGTTAGCTAGTGTTTAAAAACGAATCCTTAAGATTTAAATGTTTTAGGTTTGAGTCTTAATTCACTCCCATACAAAGTAGAATAACAATTTGGCCCCTGTTGGGATTGCATTGGTGGACCTAGTCCATTGGGCTCATTAATAGTTCAACAAGTTCGAAGATCAACAAACCCAACATCCACTGGGTATTTTTTATTTATTTATCGATATTATTTGGAACTATGAGTTTGTTTTTGGTCTTAAGCGCATGTTTCCTACTCGATCCACCGGATTAGAACTAAATCTCATTTGTACCGGGTCGGCTGAACTAAATCCCGCTCTTACAAGGTCATTTCATTAAGAGATAAAGTGCTCACAGTGAGTACTTGCTCCATTCATAAAAATCGAACAGTGGGGTCTATTTTAAATGAGAAGAAAAAATATTATGAATTCGTTAAGCAAAGAATTCTCTGGCATATAATTATAATATTTGTTTGGAAATTTTTAAGGATATGTTATGAGAATTCGATTCTTGATAATTAAAATCTTCTTTTAACACTAGTAGCTTCAAGAAATGCATGCAGAGGTGGAAAAGGCTTTTGAATATATCTTGTTCTTGATTTTAAAGAAAAGATCTTCGGATGAGGTTCTTCACTTTAGTTTCTTGGATTCTTGATACCTTTGGAGCTCTCTTTCCTTTGAATCTTCGTCAAGAAATGTAATTATTCATTGTGAGAAATAGTCTGTTTCTTGATTTCAGAAGGAAGGATCTTTCCATCAAAAGTTCATCTGCAGATGGAGATTCTTGATTAATGTGGAAGTAGAAACAAAAGAATAAATCAATAAACAAGAGTACAAACACCTCTATTTTGGTCAAGATAATATTTAGAATGTTAATATGATTAGAGGAAAAAGTCAAATCCTATTACTTTATATAGAAATTTTTATTCTAAACAAACAAGAATAGCCCAAAACAAGCATATGAAACAATGAGCTAGGTATAAATCAAGATCCCTGCATTTGGTACTATAGCTACTGCTTATCCAGTTAGAATTCTAGTGTGAGCCATTATTGCAATATATATATATATATTTAACTTAAATTTTCTTTCTCCAAAATTTCCAAACAATGAAAAATGACGTTCCCTTGTTATTTTCCTTCCTCATCAAATTCTCCATTTCCAAAAAGACTATAAAGGTCTCGAATCCAATTCCATATTACCACCATTTAGGCTATATTCAGTAACGACTTTTCATATAATGCTTCGTGTTTTAACGAAGATCTATTATTTATAGTGTTTGGTAATATAAAAGATCTACTAATTTTTACAATTAGAGTTTGAAGGAGAGAATCATCAAATAAGATTTATATATTTATGAATTTACCAAATGGTTTTTGATGAGAATAAAGGGGAAATGCTCAAAACGAAAATTTTCTTCGTTAACATTGATGAAACACTAGGTATGCATTACGTGTAAAACCACCAAAACTATAATTCACGTCAGGGGCAGAGCTTAACGGAGCTTAAATGGTCCAGGTCACATAAAAAATTTTTTAAAAAGAATTGTTTCATGAAAAATTACATTTTGATGTTTAAAATATAGAAAAATTAGATTTTAGTTCCCTTACAAAAAAAAAAAAAAAAAAAACTCAATTATTTAACTTCTTCAATAATTGTAATAGCTCCGTTAGCGATTGACGTTGAAATCAAAATTTTGATCATTGAAAAAGTGGTAGTGGAATTGTGATGATGATTGATGCAGTAATCCTTATTGGCGACAATCATATTCATACAAAAAGGAAAAGGTTGAAAAACTTTGAGAGTAATTAATACACTGACAGAAATTTTGTGCTATAAAAGTTAATTTGGATTTCCAGTATATGTTCCTTTCAAGATGGTTGATCATTTGTATATAAATATTTCATTTATCTAAAAATATATATCATTTAAATAATTAATTTTTAAAATTAAAAGTAATTTGACTAAATTATCTTTTAATTCAAAATAATTAAAATTAAAGTAATTTGTGAAGATAATTCTTGTATCTAACATAAATAAGGGTAATATTAAAAAAGCATCATTTATTACTTCTAAAAAATATTCAAAACGATTTATATTTTCGGACAAAATAATTACTCTAAAGCTTCATTTATTACCGTAAAATAACTTGCAGGAAAATAAATTGCTGAAAAATATTTTTATAGAAAATATTTTCCTTTAAAAATATTTTTTAAATGACTTATTTTCCATTGTTTGATTGTAACTTGAAAAATTAGTTAGAAAAATTAAAATCTTTTATCTCATAAGACCATAAAAAATATTAATAATAATAGAAATTTTATAATTTCAAAATTTTATTGTTAAATATGAAAAGAATGCAAAAAAAAAATTTAATTATGAAAGCCGTTGGTGGCAGCCGGCGGTAAATAGTAGCTGGTGGTAGTTTACTATAATGATTAATAAATTAAAAAATATAGATTTATAAAGTTTGCCAATATCCAGAAAATATTTTGCTCTCTCGAAAATGAGAAGTTATTTTCCTTAAAAAATGAACTAATTTGCCTTTGAACAGAAAAATATTTTCTGTTGACTTATTTTCCTCAATGCTCAAAACAACGAAAAATTATAAAAAATATTTTACTGCAAGTCATTTTACGAAAACAAACGAAGCCCAAAATAACTTATATTTTATAATAGAGTAGTTACAGCGGTACTAGTAATAATTTTTCATATGAGAGTTAGGATGATATTAATTGCCTTAATTCTTATATTTACATTTTTTCTTTTCGTCTTTTCAAAGGAGTAGTTTCTCGTATTGATAAAAATTTGCAACTAAATACCATGTTGAAATTTTTTTTTAATATTCAATGTTACAAAGACACAACTCAATGATTTTCAAAAGAAATGATAAGTGAGTTGCCACTTGGAGAAGAGAAGCAATATATGGTAGAGTGTATACACCAACAACATACCATACACATATTCACAAAATATGAAGTAGGACAAACATGAACTAATTAAAGCTTCATGTCTTATTCTTTGTCCCTCACCATGCATGTGGAATGAATTTTTTTTTTTTAAAATTTGAGAATTATCATAATTTTCAACTTTTGATTTTTTTTTTAATATAATCATTGAGTTATTAAGCAAATGATTACTTCTAACTTGTTAGGATTGTTCTTCTTATAAAAAAATTTAGTCAAGTAATTGTTTAATTTAGGATTACATTTTAATTATAATAAATGCATGAAAAGAAAAAAAAAGTTAGACTTGCTTCAGTTTTCAAGGATAATAGTACTATTGAATGTTGCACTAAATAACAATGAAAATATGGTAAAATTCATTCATAGTAAAAAAAAAAGAACAAAGTTATTAATTAGTGAAATTTTATTCTTATGAAAATATATTTTATTATTTAGGTAAGAAGTTTAATAAATACATAAAAAAATTATTGAAAGTTATATCTTCAATAATTAATTGAAGAAAGTTTATCTAGTGTCTAAAATGTTTTTGTAAAACGGGAATTAATCGAAGAAAATGTAAAAGGGAATTGAAATTGGTGGTTCAAAATATTTCAAAGAATTGATGATACATAGAAAATAATATTAAAGTCCAAGATTAAATTATTATAAGACAAATTGGAGAATGACAATCATTATCTGTTGGGTTACGGCCGAGCATTTTACCAGAGGTTTCTATTATATCAAATACCCCTATGTAATTTCTGTTGAAGCATATACTCGGGGTTGGTTGCAGGGCGGACGCTCAACATTTTTATCAAGAAAAAAGCAGTGAATGTAGATGATGAAATTGAACATGTTATATAAAATGAGAAATTGATGAAGAAAAGCCAATTAAAATTTTGAAAAAGGGATTATGTTGCAAGAAATTGAAAAGTATATATATATTGACAGTAGTGAAAGAAAACTTATTAGATAATCAAATTGTTCAATTTGAATGTGGAGCATCACCCACAAATCTGAGGGTGAGGATTTTAAATATTAATTAATTATTAATAAATATTTTTTTTTGAAAGAGAAAAAATATTTATTATTAATTAATTATTAATAAATATTTTTAATGAGTTGAAAGTTCCAAGAATGAGTATTAGAATTAGCTATTTATAGTCAATGACTTTATTTAAACAAATTTTTTTTTTTATTAAAGTAGAAGAGTTCAAGTTGTCAATTTGAAGTTAATTTTATTTTTTTTGAGAATAAAATTAAGTTTTTTTCGACTGTTTTCTTTAATTATTTTTTCCTAATAAGCGTTTCCTAAATAGTTTAAGTTTATTTTTCTTATTTTCTAAGTATATACTTTATAATTTTTAAATTTCTATTTTGATTTTTTTAATTATTTCCTATTTAGGTTTTTATAGCTCGTATATAACTTAGCTATATAATATTTTAGGGACCATCAATTACAAATAAAATTTTAGATTATTTTTTTTTGTTACTCGTGAGAACTCAAGATTTATTTTTACTCGTATACTCATAATGTTTAAGGCATACTTAAGCGTTGTGTTTGGATTTATTAATTTAAACTTCAAATTTGAATTTAAATGAAATTTATTGTTTCAATTAGCTAAATATATACTTCTTCCGCTCTCATTTTATTTGCTTATTATTCATTTTTTGAATATTCCAAAATATTTATAAAATTTCTAAATTTATATACTTAAATAATTATTTTTTCTGTACTAACTTTTATAATTTAATTTTCATTAAATAAATGACTTTTATTAATGTCTTAATAAATTCAGGGTAAAAAAAAGGCAAATTGATTTTTATTAACTGAATTATTAATATATGTATTTTATCAAACTATCCAAACAAAATGAGAAGAAATGGGTTCAAACCCTAGTATTGTGATCGGAGAAAATTGAGTTAGGAGGGCCGCTCCTATAATGGCCTCTGCAAAACCTGGATTCGGATTAGTCGGCGGTGCCAGATACTAGGTAATTTAACCAAAAAAAAAAAAAAAATAGAAAGGAATGAATATTTATTTTTGAGTTTTATTCAAACTTATAAATTTTAAATCGATGAATTTTGAATTTTATTTTCATGCCAGAATTGGTAAAACTCTCCTAAAAATGGCTTTTAAATTTCCAAATTATGCCTTTTACACTTAAAAAGTATATATAATTTCAGATATGCTGCACACATTTTTTAAATTCAGAATCAAAACAAAACATGGGTTTATGTTAATGGGATTTGTGTTCAAATAATTTACAATTGCAACTATGTGGAATTTGAAAATTCAAAGAAAATAAAAGATATATAAAACATCTATCAAATCATATTCAATCCAAATCAGAGAAAATAGCGAAACATCCCACGTATTAGCCAATACCCTCAATCTTTTTAAGATTGTATAAAGTGAAACACTGAGAAAAAAGAAAATCAAAATTATGTACACCAGATATATATATCACCATGTGTGAGAAAATTAATTAAGATACATATATCATCGAAAGGCAAAGATACAGAAAAAGACAACCTTGAAAGCAATTGTTACCTGTCATTTTGTGCTTCAAAGCATGTGCCTTGAAATTATATTATCGCCAGGTCCCTCCATCCATTCATCTATCCACCTTTCAATGTCTCTTTGTCTTCAAACTCACTCTTTCTCTTTACTTTCTTTTTTCCCTCCTCAGTATAACTCATGTAGGGTAAATAATAAAATCAAGAAAATTAACAAAACTTCTTAAAAGTAATTAAAGAAACCCACAAATAATCAAATTTAGGCTAATAAATTTAAATCTGCAAATTGAAGACCTAATTTTTCTTTTACTAGAGCAAATGATTATTCAATCACTTCTTCTTGTGGTTCTTCTCTTTCCCAAAGATTGAACCTAACCCAAATAAATTCCCAGATGGAACATTCAGCACAGGATTAACATTCAACACAGGATTAACACGAACACTTCCATTGCCATAAGATCCATAATTCTTCTTCAATGGAGGCTTTTGATGACTGGTTGATGATGACTGTGGCTTCAAGAATAATGCTTGTTTATTGTGCTTGTGATTAGAAGAATTGTCCTTCGATAATGGTACCCTTTTGACACCAGTAGGTGCAGTAGACCCTGTAGAATTACTTCTTGATAATAGTGGCAAAGGACATAAACTTCTTCCATAACCACTTACACAATTCAAACTACTACTTCTTTTAAACCGCCAAAATGACTTTGAATTATTATTACTACTACTATTGCTTTGCTTAATAATATTCTCTTCTCCTTCTTCACTTCCAACTTTCTTTTCTTTCTTTAAACTGTTGTTATTATCATTACTTGAAGTTTCTTCGCCTTCGGGGTGTGGATGGTGTGAGGGAAGATTGTTTTGTTTGGTCTTTTTCTTGATTTCTGTTGCAAGAATCTTTCCATTAGAGAAAAGCTCGTCTGCTGAAGATGATTCTTGATCAAAGCTTTTACGAACACAGAAATCGAAATCAATGCTTCCTAATGATGAGTTTGATCGTAGAGGGTGTCGTTCTACAGGAACAATGTCTGATAAGCATAAATCATGAGAAAATGAAATTCTTGGACTAATTCCAGTAGAATTATTATCTGAACAGAGTTCTACTGCCATTTCTAGAAAAATTTTCAAGAAAATTGGAAAAACAATCAAACTCTAATAGTTTCTTGATAACCCTTCAAGAAAGCACCGAATTCTTGGGAGGAGAAAAAAACTCTCAAAACTCTAACAATTTCTTGAAAACTTTTCAAGAAAACATTCAAGCTCTCGTAGTTAATTTCTTGAGAAAAATTTTCAAGAAACCAAGAAAACTAATAATGTATTGACAGATACTCAAGAAAACAAGAAAAACATTTTAAAACTCTAATAATAAAATTAATTACAAGAATTAAAATAAAAGAGAAAGAAATTTTTAATCATGTCAAGAATAGTTATCCAGATGAAAGAAAATCTAACCAAGACTATGTACACCATGAAAATGGAAACAATGTATTAGAAATTGAAGAAAATGCTTTTAATGGACAAGAAAGAATGTGAAACTGAAATCTAAGGGTTTGAAAAAGGAAATTTCTGATCTGGGTATAAGTGGAGGTTGAAGATAAGGACCTACAGTTTAATATAACCATATATGCTAATAAGCTTTGGTTTCAACAGATAAATGAGGCAATTAATAATGCAATATAACTGAAGATGAATAGTAGTGTTCAAAGACTGAGTCGTCTAATAAGATGAGAAGGTTGTTTGTCTGTTTGTTTGTTTGTTTGACAAAATGAGAGAAGAGAAAGAGAAAGCAATAAAAGAGACAGTGAAGAGAAGAGAGCTTTTGGGACTAAAACCGGCCTCCGGAGAGTTGGTTATAGGGAGGACAATAATAGTCTGCTCAGCTGCTAACCATGAAACAGGTGGGCATGTTTCCTTCTACGCGTATTGTTATCCTACGCTATTATTATTATTACCAAATCACGTTTACTAAGAGATTAATATTTAAACATTTTCCTTTATTTTTAAAGATTTTGATTATACTACTGATTTGCTGTTGAAAAAAAAAATCATATGTAATACCTTAATAAAAAATTTACTAAGAGAAGGATTTGTAAATATATTTTTATAAGATTTTATAGATTTATACCAAATAAACTCTAAGTAATAAATGAATTTTTTAATCAATCATATTAAAATTGATCCTTTAACTTTAGACAGAAAATTTAAAATATATAAATTCGAAAATCAAGAACCCGTAGTTTGAGAAGCCAAAATTTGCATGGCCTCGTCACTTGCACTTCAGGAGTACATGATTTAGGGATTCACCTACAGGAGTAAATATGTCTCATCTTTCAAACCACATTATTATTTTAAATATTTCAAAAATTAATTTTTTACGTTGAAATTCGAATAATTTAAAAAAAAACTACCTTTTTAATTTGATGAAAATAAATAATTAATCATAAAATTAATTTAATTATCAATTAACTTTGCTTTTGGCCTTATTAATCAAGATTCAGTTTTTAATGCATAAGCATTTAAAAGGTTATTTTCAAATACAAATTAAAATGGACTCATTGTGACGTAAAAAGAATTTAATTCTAATAAATACATAAATTGTGAAAATAATGACTATATATTAATGATGTTTTTAATTACCACATCTCACTGAGATACAATTTATCATTAATGAAAAATAATTTTTTCAAAAGTTGTATTAACAAAATATCAAATCAATATTTTACATATAAAAACCAAAAACCCTTAAAATTTATTATTTTTAGTGTAAAAATGTGTGAAATTATTATTAAAAATGAAGTTTAGGATGCCATAGAGTCTGTTGTATCGTTTATGGTGCCATAAAATTTTTTTTGTGAAAGTTCAAATGTTAAATGATATATTCTGCCAAATAAGATTATCTCCATTTTTAAATTATTAATTTTTTGCATAATCCTGATATATATTGTTGCTAACCTCGCAAATCATCCCTTAGCTTAGTGACAAGGGACCATATACTAGAATCAAAGGGTCCTAAGTTGTATCTCTTTTCCTAATTTTAAATAACAAAAAATTATTTACATCCATTATGAGCTTTTCTCAATAGATTTAAGATCGTTGTAATGAGTTTAAGCTTAAGAGTTTGTTTGTTAAATTAACTGTTTTGGTAGCTGTTGACTGTTTATAGCAGCGTATAAAATACTAAAAATTAAATGTTACATGAGGTAATTTTTTATAAAACGATACACATCCAAAAATTAGTTCAAATACTATATTATTAAACACTATGAAAAATAACGTTTAGTGTTTTGACTAAAAATTACTTAAAATATTATTGTCAGAATACTGTCTAAGTCTACTAATAATCACAGTATTGTAATATATAGATATAGCTTTATATTTTTTGGGGGGAAAAAATGGTGGTAAGGTAACCATGAACTTGTGGATGTCATGGCTGAACCACCAAGACAAAGACGACAGAAATTTTTCTAAAGAATACGGGAAAGCAAGGCTATGTCAGTGAGACTCAAATGTCAAAGTCATCCTGTTATTTCCAATTTAGTGGCCAATATTATTTTATTTATGTCTTCTCAATTTGAGGGCCTTGAAGGGATATAAATCAATAATCAACATATGAAAGTTTGTTAATTTAGTGATCGGTTAAAAATAATCATGTAAAAGATTAGCTATGCTAGCATCAGTTGCGCCTTATCTTATACCACAAACCAGAAATCTTCAGGAGACAAAGAAATGACCCACTTCTAATCAAACTCTAATTATGGAAGGCTCTCTTTAGTTGGATAAAGTTTTGCAATTGGCATATGGTCCGTTCATTATTCACACACCCACCGTACCAAATTTTTTTTTAGATCAAACTATTAGTGCTGTCAATCATGTGAAATTTGATTAGTTTTTAATTTCTCGTAGAAGATGTAGGAAACGAAATATTTCAAGTTCGAGTCCTCAGGCTACCTTTAACTATATAACTTATAATATTATTTCGGTCCATTGGTCCTCTCATACCTCTTATATGTTCAAAACTGATATCTTATTTTCAAGCAAAACTGATCTGATTTTGATTCGGTAATAATAATACTTTCTTATTATAAAATGTGAAATATATATAATTATCAATACTTCATAAGTAAAGGATAAAAGTTCATTTTCTATCCTTTTACTTTGTTATTTTATCCGATCAAAATCATAAGTTCTATTCTAATTATTGTTTAGACATATACATGGACTACATTTATGCCTCCTCTATCATTTTGTTAATTTATGAAAGAGATAAAAGATAATTTGAAGTATATAAATTGTTATGATTCATTGGGAAGAAAGTACTTTGTCATGCATGATTGATTTAGTTACATAATTAAATTAATTAACCATTTAATATTTTCATATACATAGCTTGATCCTATTTGATATGATAAATGTGCAATGAAACATTAGTTGATCTCATTAAAAAAATTATAGGTATGAATAATTATTTGTGATGTTGTCTTTCATCTAAGATACCATAAATAAAATAAAGTTTTAATTTTAAGAGTCAAATAACCATATTGATTGCTATTTAAAAACCCTAACACTATGGAATTGAATGAGGTACATAAGTGGGTAGCATGTCCAACATTGGTAAGTAAAAGTATATTAAAAATATACCATGTCTAATACTAAGAATCCTAAGTTATATATGTTCCTCAATTTTTTACTTGCAGAATTATTAAAATATTATCCTTAGAATTTGGGCTATTAGAGAGTAATTGAGGCAAAGAAATTTGCAATTAAATTAAGAAAATCTCTTCCATTATGATTTAACTCATAGTTTACATTTTAACTATTGGTGAGATGGGATCAAATCTATTTATAAATTTAAATTGTTCCTGATGTTAATTCTGTTTTTTTTTTAATTGGGATGCTCGATGGATCGAAATAAGATGAAGATTATCAAATTGATAAAAATTCTTATGGTCCAGAAGGCTTAAATTTAAGACCGCATGTTCTTATGCTTAATTGACTAAATTTCAGTTTTTTTAACTTATCTTTTGCAATAATAAAACTATTCTTTAATTCATATATAGAATTTAGATATAAAAAGTGAAATTTGTTATTTTATTATAATGATAAAATTAATCAATTTGTAATTACGGAAATTATAGATTCGAGCTATGAAAATAACTTTTTTTTTTTTTGTAAAAAATACGAGAAATGTAATATATTTATCTTTCTCATGTCTCGCATAAATATGACATGTTTTGAATCGTTTGTTTTTTCTAAAGATTTTCGTGAGGAGATAAAAGAAGATAATCAAAATGCTTTAAAATAAGAAAGGAACAACCTATCCATAATTTTCTTCATTCAATTGATTTAAAAAGGTTAGATGATCTAGATTCAAATATTTCTTTATTGTCTTCAACAATAATATTTATATATTAGAAAAATTAAACATCAAGATTATTAATTAATTAATTAATTTGATGGGTGATGGTCCAACAATATGAATGGGACCAAAAGGAATACTTTTTTTTTTTTTTCAAACATCTTTGCACACTAATTTTTCCCCTTTTAATTCCAATGGATGGCCACTTGCCATGTGATAGATTACACTGCAAAGAAAGCTAAAGAAGTCTGTATGGCTGAGGAATCTTTTAAGGGTCTCTGCTCTTCTCTGCTCTGCTCTGATATTTTTCTGCAATCAAATTGGACTTTTAACAAATACCCCACCTTTTGGTTTTGTCACTGTCCTTGTTATAATTTTTAGATTTTGGACTGTCACAAAGTAAGTGAGAAAGAAAGAGAAATACTCAAATCTCTGCATTATATTTCTATCTTCAGATTGCTGTCTCTGAACTTGCTCTCATTATTGTCTTCTGGCCATGAACCTCAATTAAAAGATAAGAAGGGACCTTCTTCTTCAGCTGGAATATGTGATAATTTTATTATCTAGGTTCCATATGCTTAGTGTCATTATAATTTCGGATTTTATCAGGGCGGCGACTCCGACTCCATTTGAAAGATTAATTTTTTAAAGAGTATTTTTGTCTAGCTTGAATTTGAATAAAAATATTATTAATAACATAAATATGATTTTCTTTTACTAAAATGTATAAAACCAATTAGCTTATGTTATTAAACCTTATCCATGTGTTGTATTGTGGAATTCACTCCAGGGCATTAGGGTTTCATAATGTGGATGTCAACTTCCATCCAGCTTGAAAGTTTAAAAGGAGTTTGCAGAATGAACCCTAAGATATTCCATTTGCTTTTTTTTTTTTTTCATTTAAAAAAAAAAAAGATTTTTCTATTGGTTCATTTAATTTATGATTCAACTTTATTAGCATTGAAATTTGATCCACATGAAACCTGGTTATTCAGGTTTCAATATCTATTTATATTTATATTATTTGAATATATGATAACAACTTTAATAATGATGTCTATACTGTAAGAACAAATAAATTTAATTAAATATATTTTGCAAAAAATCTCGTAGCATCTTAAATTTTATAAAAAAAATCTATTGTGCCTCTAAAATTATAAATTTTGATAACATTGTACACCTCTCCAAGTTAGAAACAATATTTTTTTTTAGGATTTTTAATTTTCATAGGCAAAATATATATTTGATGTTAGTACAACTAAAATATTTTCTATATTTTATAGTTCCGCCGTTGGGTGCTTTCCTCAACGCATAACCAACTTACTCAGATTGTAAGTGGCTCGGTCCTGTGCAAGGAATTCCAACCGTTGCTCGTCTACGTCGGGTTATTTTTACTACAAGAAATGGTTTGAACAATGTTTAATTTTAATAAGATGCCAGTATATTTTTGCAAAACAAATAACTAGTTGGAGTTAGATATACGTCATAACTAGCTTTCTACTGATATCAAACATTATGAGCATTTAAAGTTAGAAGAGTACCTTCTGTGAGATTTATCAACACTACCAAACCGAAGAAGCTATACTACCTGTACCTACCTGCTGCCTTTCAGCTTGTTTGTTTAAGAAGAGAGGCATGCCTCTTTGCTTGCTCAAGGCATGTGCCCCTTTCTAAGTCAGCTACAGCTCATAAATAAATAAAATGGAAGGGAAACTATAAACCAGTGAAACAAACGGAAACTGGTTGAACTTTCCATGATTGTTCAAGCAAATCAGTGGTTATTAGTCTTGGCATTGCACTTATAAAGAACATCGGTGTTCAAAAATCAAAAAAGACAAACAGGCTCTAGCATTTGCTTCGGATAACAAATATAAGGAGAGCAAAAATGGATTAATACTCCTAGAATAAAACTAGCTGCTGACCAACTGTTTTTACTTTATACTATTGCTACTGCTTAAAGGGAAGATACAGAGAGACAGAGAAGCCAGAATTTTGCTGGAACCATCGTCAAGACTTGAGGTTTACTTTGCTGTAGTTATCTGCAGCTTTGGATAATGACTGTATTGAAACGGGGAACCCTGGTCCCATCTGTCCACAGTAAATGAAACAAATTGCTTAAAAGTGGAAAAATACATGCAAATTATGAACTTGTGAAATATAATATATAGTGTTAACTAAGTGAAGAAGCAGAACCCACACTACACACACACATCCAAAGAGACCTGTAAGCAAATGTCAAATTTAGGTAGAGAATATGAAATGGCTTTTATTTGATGATGTAAGTTTCTATTTACTGATTAAATTAATCAAAAAAGATTCATTCATAACTATGCATAGCAATCTTTATTGAAATGTATATCACAATAGAAAGGCGTGATTTCCAATCCACCCCAAATTAAGTTCTCAAGACCTATTAATCTAATCAACTAAACCATTTGTAAAATGAAACCTAAAAATTGCATCCAGGTCCCTCATTACTTCCATCCAAATGCAAAATAAATTCAAAACATAAGCATCAAATGTGAAGAAATTTAACTGGGTTTTTGTAAATTCTAGCTCCATTGGGATAGGCAAACCATCTTCCGGATTCTTTTAAATTTCTACTACTTCGAGATCCCTCTGAATTTGTAATACAACAAACAAATCAATTGGTTTTATTAACCTAGGCTGTGAGTTATCAATAATGATTTCCAGTTCTTCACCTATTAACTTATGTTCACTTAATATGGCAGTTTAATTTTTCATTTCAAGTTATAACATAGGATCATCCTACCCTATTTTTGGCACAGAGTGGCATGGAAGTCTTAAGTTAACAAAACCTTAGTCGCAAGAAACCTAACATTTAAGTTATATAAGAAAAATATCATCGGAAATAGCATTAAAGGTGAAATTCCAAAGTAATAATTTGATCTCCTAGCACAGACAAGTATAATAATTTCAGAATTCTTATTATATCTACTATCGGTTGTGAATATATCAAGAAGTCATCCAGAAGTATATAGAAAAGAGTCAAAACCCTACCGTGCTGCATATATGGAAGCTGTTCACATACCCAGCATACTTTGAAGCTGCAAGAAATGAGGGAAAGTAATTGTTAAAAATCTAAAATGTGTGGCTCTTGGTCAGGCAGAAATCTGAGTCACAACTATTCCATTTTTTAGGTTGGTTTGTCAAACAGTCATTGGCCTTCTGAGTTCTGATGTTAAAACTGTTACAATCATGTATTTATTATATGTACCTAATACAAGCAAAAGCTGGTCAACAAAGAAGTCAAATCTCAAGGAGTAGATACTAACTGGTATGAAAGCTGGAGTCCACTTGAAGTGAAAATTCTACAATACCCAAGTTTGTAATAGATTATGCAAAACAATCAAATCTATAGTTTTTGCAATAAAGCAGCAAATAGCTTTTTACATATCTTTCCACAGTTGATGATCAATCCAATATAATTGGCTTTGCGAGTACCTTGGATTATGCACAATATATTTATATTAGCTCTTTGAACACTTATTTGAATTGCATTTTTGAATAATCCTTTCTGTTATCCTCAAAGTTGGTAGCCAGAAAATTTATTCCAAAGCCATTCTGGAATCAAGCAGTTCATTGTCATGCCTCTGTACTCTTAGGCATCATACTGTAGTAACCAAATTAAATTCATTAATTTCACTATGATTTGGAGGACAGAAGAATTGAAAGGGTCTAATAAGAGATATAAAGAAACAGGTCTAACTTCCCAAAGCCCACAATAGGGAAGAATTTTGTGCCGAGGACACTTTTCTTTCTTTTTCCTTTTCATTCATGCACATGATTCTAAACTAAAAAAAAAAAAAAAAAAAAAGGAGGTGCAAACAGCAGATAGGACTGAACTAAAATTTTATTTCCATCGCCTAATTTATTGAAAAATTCAAAATTTTAGTTACCGTGTCTGCTTTAGCCCAATCTTCAATTGAGATTAAATATATCCTTAAATCTGATTGCCAATCAGTTTTAGCCTATGACATATGTTGACTTCATTTGGACAAAACAGGTCCTACATACGTAGATACAAAATAAAATGTCACATGATTTCTAGAATACACTTACCATGCAAACAACCATCCAAAAGAAGAAGAAGAAGAACAAAGGAAGATAAAACCGAAGTCTAAAAACTCTAATAAAAGCAATAAAAGCTAGTATGTCTACTTTACAGCTGAAGAAACTATCAGCATGCCACTACACGTCCCCTATAAGTTAACAAATGTCCATGTAAAGTTGAAGACAGAGGATGAACATAAACTTGCACTAACACTCAAAAAGTTGCTAATATTATTGGTAAAATTGAAAGGCAAAACTTCAAATTCAATTGGCCATTTTATTATCAGTCAAACTAGGGCATAATTACCCATCGTCCCTCAATTTATACCCTTTTTCCTTCATCGTCCCTAATCTTCAAAATGTCCCATAAAACAATTACTAAGCTTTAAATTTGTAACACTAAAATCATTTACTCATATAACCGGTAAATCTTTTGCCAAATTGTTTTGTTGGATTATCAAATTAGCAAAAAATATTTCATAGATTTTGTGTCAATTTTTCTGATTGTACAATCCAATGAAGCAATCCAGTAAAAAGTGACTGGTCATATGGGTAAATGCTTTTATAGTTCCAAATTTAAAAGGTTGTTAATTTTTATGGGACGTTTTGAAGATTAGGGACAATAAAGGGGAAGGGGCATAAGTTCAGGGATACTGGATAAAATTAAGCTGTCACACTAGTGATTGGGATAAAAATCGCCAGTCCAGCATTTGCATCCTTGAATAGTATTGATAAATGAACATATGGACTTTCAACTAGTTTCTTTTTAGCCTATGAGTTGCTAATGCAGCAATCATTCGTATAAGATAGGAAACTTACTCTTCTTTAAGCCAGCAGGCTTTGCTTGTAAAAGTGCATTCATAAATGCACCAACATTCTCGCGTAAAGACTCCTCTGTGAAACTCACCTGTGGATAATATTGCAAACACGACAGAATTGTAGAATTCTTAAAAAATAAAGGTTGCAGCAAACATCATCTTAATATAATGCATTATGGTTGAGATCAAGATACCATTACCTTTCCAAGTCCTACATGCACAATAGATGTTTTGTCCATTTTAAATTTAATTTGATCCTTTTTTGCATCTTTTACAGCCTTCGAAACATCACTGACAACAGTTCCTTGCTACACAGGATGAGTAAAAGTGAAAAAAACGCAAAATCGTGTAATGATAAGAGCGTAAATGAGATAAAATTAACAAACTCACTTTAGAATCTGGCATCAGTCCATAACGATTAAGGACCCTTGCTAGCTGAAAAAAAAAAAAAAAGCAAAAAAAAAAAAAAAGGAAAAACCCATTAGAGGAAATAGTATCATTATTGACTAAACAGAAAATTTATGAACCCTTTTTAAAAGATCAAAACCTTCGCTATACGGGGATACATTTGAACGGTCGCGAAACATTTATCAACATCAATCTTGCCAGCACCTGCATGGATATGTGGTCTGGTGTCAAATCCAAATCTTATAAATATAATACCTAAGCTGAGTGATCACATCTCAAGAAATAATAGAAAGAATTAAAAGATAAAAGAAGGTAGCAACTCTGTTAGACATTTTTCAAACTTCTGTTGGGAAAGAATTATAATGCGGTGAAAATGATGAATCAACAGGATGAACAACGATGATGGCAAGCAAGAGAGAGAGTGACATAAAGGATAACCAACAGTCGTATTGGATTAGAAGAATCATTTGATAAGACGAACAACTTTTCAATCCAAAATAAAAGAATGGCTTTTACTCCAAACTTTAAAAGGAAACTTTTCACAAAAAATAAAAAAGTGCTTTGTAACACTAGGTTTAGGTTTCCTATTATTATTCGTCTTCTACAAGTGTGCCACAGAATAATAAGATTATGTTTCTTACGTGAAATCTCATCAATAAGTTCAACACCACCAACAACATCAGCTCCCGCAGCTCTGGCATCATCTGCATCTGTCCCTTCAGCAAAAACAGCGATCCTAAGAGCCTGAAAAATGGAGCGGCTATCAGATTAGCCAAACAAAATACAAGTTTCCAAAGTCAGAAACAGGATGATAAGTCTGAAAATTTACTTTCTTCCCACCATGAGGTAGAGTCAAGGTACCACGAACAATCTGCACTCCAACAAAGATGGCATAAGTTTAAATTGAACCTTCTTTTCAAAAAAGAATGAATCATACAAAGTATTGAACCTTCCAAGTTCAACTAGCTCGATCAAAAATCTCGGTGTCTTACCAAAGACCTAGGATTTAATTGGACCCTCACTGTGTATGGAGACTTAGGTGGAGGAGTAAATCCCCCTTAATTTGTAATACGCCCATCAAAACAAAAGAAAAGGAACCACAATAATGGTGCACTCAGAAAATTCTTCTTGGTTTCCAAGAAAATATAACATTAAAATCAATGAGAAACTGATTTAGAAGACCAACTTATGCAGAGAAGTAGAGAACATAATCACTGAAACCGTTACTATTAATCATCTAAGGACAATAAACCTACAAACAAGTTAATTTGAGGAGACAGTTCTACATCTCATAGTCTTAAAAAAATACATAAAAATAACATCTATTTTAAAGCAAATCAATGATGAAATAGAATCAAAAATCATTTATTCTTTCAAACATTTGCAGGTTTTCTAAATGTAATAGTTCCCTAAAGATCATAATGAATCTAGTTTAAATTGTAATTCAATGGCAAAAAGAAGCATAGAATAAGAGAACCGTCTGTAAAGATGAATAGACACGTACCAGGTCAGAACGAGATTTGGCAATGCCTAATCTTACATGCGCTTCAACAGTCTCATCAAAGGTAGTCCTTGCACTGGCCTGAACAATTACTAGAAATAGCAAGAAAAAATTAGCGAGTGCCAGAAATGATTTAACAAAAATGGTTACTATTGAAATGAGCAAGAAATCAACACCAACATAAACATAAAAGAAAATGCATTTATATATATTTATAGACTGACCTTGACTTGCCTCAGAGCGTCCATCAAATCAAAAAGAGGTTTCTTTTCCTTCTTCTCAGGCTTGATCAACTTAGGAAAAGGCGCTGCTACTTGCTCCTCTTCTTCCACAATCCTAAATAACCATTTCGACCGGTTCTCAACCTCAATCCTCCTACTCTCTCTCTCCATCTCATCCCCCTCCGCTGCAATTTTTCCTTCGTCTTCAACAGCAACCCTATCCTCCGGTAAGGGCGCAACCCGTACTGGATACGAAACTGGAGAAATTGACGGCCCATCCTTGACGTATCGGATTTCCTCCCGCGTCAAACCCGTCCAGGGTCCCTGATTAGGTAATTCTCGAGGTCTTGTACGAAATTCTTGTTGTTGGTCGTGGTGTTCTTGAGGAGCTCCATTTTCGTTTGGAGGTGTTGGGTCTTTAGGCTTTACATGATAAGAGACTGGTTGGATTGACCCAGATTGATTTGAATCAGAGGAAAGCCACCTATGGAATGATGGAAAAGGAGAGGAGGCCTTGAAGAGGTGGTCGCGGCGACCTTGAGAAAAAATGAGCTTCTTCATGGCTGCTCCTCCTACTACTGACACTGCTGTAATTTGGGTTTTTCGGTGATTCTGAGGATTTGGGGTTTTAGGCAGAGAAGGAAACGGATCGGGTAACTCCAACAATTGGCAAATCCGAATTCGAATCGGTTCAAATACAACAAATGTGGCCGGAGCCCACCCATTTCCATTGCTCTATTGGACCGTACATCTTAATGTACCATTACTACTGGACTTTTATTGTTCTCTAATCTATCCCAACAGCCCATCATTTGTTTTGTTTTTTGAGAAGACAGTCCATTGTTTGTTATTTTAAATTTTATCATAATCGTGGTTTATTTTTTAAAAAAATATAATTCATTAATAACAATGCTTTCGTACCAATCAGATAAAAGTTCATTCATCTTTTAACCTTTTTCCGGCTTAAAGATGATCTCATAAAAAAATATATAAATTTTTATAGTAATAATTAGTATGTCAACAAAATAATAATTTCTTTACATCATTGCAGCTACGTTGTTCTTTCAAAAACTCGCAATATATGTGGAACACATGAATTTTTATTATTATGCATCACTAATATTAATAAAAAAACACGTCACACTATCCGGCTCTATTAATTAAAGATTTAAACTTACAAATTAAGATTTAAAGTTTTCAACTAAATAAAATTAAATATCATATGTTTATTTAACAATAAACCTTCTTATAAAAGAATAAACCCTCGCAATAACTGGAATAAAAAACTCCAAATATAGAGACGAAGTATAACGACAAGCACAAAGAAAAAGCATATATGTGAAAAATAAATCTAAATTTATTAAAAATGGATAAAAGATTAAAAGTGAAAGAATAATATTATAAGATTCTCGCCGATAACATGAATCATATATAAGAATATGGTAGTCGTGTTTAATTTTTATATATAATTTTCTATTAACTTTAGTTATAATATAATGTTATATAATATATTGCTTAAAAAATGAATATTAATGCCAATCATGAAGTGGTGATTTTATTAATTTTTTCACTTATACGAGGAGTGGGAGGTCTTGGATTTATGTTTTCTCGACTACAGTTATTTTCACCAATTTGGCGAGTTAAGAGAGATACCCATATTATACAGTGCAATGTTATCTCGGCGTAAAAACTTCTAATAAATTAAAAAAAAACATTAATTTCTTTAACTACATTAATTATGTTCCCCATTAACTTGGGGTTTAACCGATCCTCGAATTAGCTTGACTCAAGTTCAGAATAACAAATTTCTCTTCTCCTTCCTTTAAATAAATAAATAAAAAGTAATGTAAAAAAGACACGACAAAGCTCCTTTCTTACCAAAATATCCAGATCCAATCATGCATCTTCAGACTGAACAACTGAAAAGCCAACTAAACTCCAAATTTGTCTTAATTTAATTAAATTCAAAATTTTCTCACACGCAATTGGCCGTTTCCTTTCTTTGACCTCTTCACAGGCTCACAGCCAATCGCAACGTTCAAATTCAACAAACCGAAGGACTCCAATTTGAAAAGTAAAAGAACATCGCCAAACAGAAATATAAAGTCACTTTCTCTAGGTTTTTTTACCTCCAGTTCTGTGTCCAGATTTTCCCTCATTTTCTCTCATCCCAAACAGCCAAACCCAAAAAATCAAGTTCTAGAAGCCAGAGAGATAGAGATGGCAATAAATTGGGAACTCCAAAACTGCTGCCAGCATGACCAGGTCGTGTTCCTTGTCACCATCGGTGTCTTCTCCGTCGTTATCCTTGCTGTAAGCTTCTCTATATTGGTGTTGCTTTTGTTTTTCTTTTTCCTTTTCTGTTTTGAAGTTTGGAAGACTGTCACCAACTTGTTTCTATATATGGGTGTTCCTTATTTTCGCGGATTTACTATATAATCTAACTGCAATACTTCCAACTAGTTATATTGAATTGCAAACCCTTTGATTTGTAGTCGCATTTGTTTACTCTTGTGGATGAATCCTTTGTTTCGTGCTTTATAATTAGAGGAACAGATATTGGGAAAGTTGGGATTGAAGGTAATCATGGAGGACTGATATTATAGTAGACTAGAGCTTAACAATGTCGTAAGATTGGAGGATACTGCACGAAATGGGATTTTCTTTTAGCTGGGTCACTTCCTATTTCTGTCTGTACTGCTGAGAGGACGATACATCATTCATGTTGCTGGACTTGAATGGTTGTTAATTTAGCTTTAAATGAATGCTAATTGAATTGAGTTTTGGTATTAGTTGTTGTTTTTTTCTGGATGACTTTGGTTGCATTGACAATTCATTTACATGACTTGTTCTCTGATGTTTATTTCTGGCTTTCTGATTGTGATAGCTGTGGAGGACAGTGCTAATGACACCATTTAAGCTCATCACTGTATTTTTGCATGAAGCAAGCCATGCAATTGCTTGTAAACTCACTTGTGGTCAGGTAAGGAGTTATTGCTACCTTCTTGTGTATAATTGGCAGGACAGAGATTTTATATGCTTTCATTTCAGAACCCACTTGATTGATAAAAATTGTAGTTTGTCTCTAATGGAACATGTGATTAGTCAAGCTAAATAAAAGCACAATACTTGTTTTTGTCACATTTATTTACCTGTTTCAGTGTAATGGACTGCAATACAACTAGCCCTCATATTGACACGTGCTTAAGGTATTCTTGTTTAGAGGCACACAAAGCACTTAGTTTATCAATTTTCTCTTTTCTCCCTAACAAGGAAGATCTTGAAAATTGATTCCTAAATGTTATGAAACAATTCATAGTTTCTTCCGGTCATTGTCTAAGGCACAATCTGATGCAAATAGAACCTTGAGCCAGGTAGCAAGGGTGTCCTTTACTGCAGAATCAGAAGTGGTCTTTTGTGCCATTTTAACTCTTTATGTATTAACAATTAGATTGCATTGGCTTCACTTCTACAAACGTCATCATTAATAGTACACCTTTATGCATGTAAGCAACCAAAATGCACAGTTGCTCTTGTAGACTATGAAGTATAAGTCTTTTGTTATTGAGTGAAATAATTAGTTCCGATGAAGTATAAACAATGAATTTGCCTTCGGTGCTGCTTTTTAATGGAAAAGAATTATGTAATAACAATTCCTCATCAAACAGAAAAGATGAATTCAAACATAAATCTTCTTTTCCATTACACCTTACTTCAACTTTCAGAGGTTTGAAGTATAGTTCTTCACAATTCTAGCTACTATCTAGTTGCCAAAAAATTATTCAGTCGTGTTGCCTGGTGGTGACATCTGAAATTTTATTTGTATATGCTTTGTGCCTCGTAATGATGAATGGTTTTTCAACAAGCAGATGGATGAAGTTATCATTTGTTTGGAATTTCGAATATGTAAAATTTATTAAAACTTAGATGCTGCCCTGCAAACATGCCAGCTCACGTTTATGGCTTATTGGTCTTTGGCCGGAGAATGCTCAAAACCGGTGCTATTCTCATATGTTGTGATGTTCAGGTGGAAGGGATTAAGGTGCATGCAAATGAAGGTGGAGTGACACAAACACGTGGTGGTATATATTGGTTAATCTTGCCAGCTGGATGTAATTCTCTTCTGCCTTTTGAAAGCTACAATTAAAATTGCAGTATTTGCTAGTTTTAATATATCTCTTGCATGACATGGATATGGGACAGCGAAAGACAAGGTCATGCTGAATTGGATATTTGTTTCGAAGTAAGGTTCCAATGATAGCATGGAAAGAATATTGCGTATCTCTAGTGTGCACATCTGCAGTTATATAACAAAATACTATTTTTATGTGTAATGCTTGCGTGTTGGCTGGTTCTCCTCTTCCCCTCCTACTGGAAGCTTAATTTGCTTTGCTTTCTTGTGTTTAAACCTGATGACCTGCTATAATATGTGATTCAGACAAGTAAAAGATATGCTGGACTTATTGCAAAGTTTTCTTAATCATATCCAGTCCATTGCAAAGCATCCTTCTGAAATTTCCACAATTCCAAATTTTGTGTTAAGAGGTGTTATGGAGGAACTCTGATAAGTTTGACTTTGGTATCCAAGTTTTTGTGTTAGAGGTGTTATGTAGGAAATGTGATGCGTTTTACTTAGTATTTTTTTTTTCCCCAGATAACTCATTTGTGTATCATTCTGCTTTTAAATTTTCATGATTTCTCTTTTTAGACACAATATCTTAGTTCTTGTTGATATTTATAATGTATAATTGCATTTTGTATCCAGATCTTGGTTCCTCATTTTGGGGAATGCTTTTGATACTTGCATCCACAAATCTTACGACAGCAAGAATAGCTGCCGGTTGTTTTGGAGTTGCTTTACTGGTTGTGCTCTTTGTTGCTAAAAATGTAAGTCGGGACATTATAATATTTAGTTCTTTCTCTTACTAGATGTAATAACTTTCTGTAAATGTTGTTCTTTATTGGTTTCTTAATATTTGTTGGGAATTAAGTTTTCATGCTTTAAAGTCGTAACATTTTACTTGATATACGTTATTTTCCAACAGTGGACACTTCGAGGTCTTTGCATTGGTGAGTCTACTACAATTTGCCACCACCTCTTATTCGTATCTTGTCTTCATTAGTTTCAATGCTCACATGTTTCTTGTTTATTAATTCAATTTCAGGATTTATCATTT
This sequence comes from Jatropha curcas, assembly GCF_041381405.1. Classification (NCBI taxonomy): domain Eukaryota; kingdom Viridiplantae; phylum Streptophyta; class Magnoliopsida; order Malpighiales; family Euphorbiaceae; genus Jatropha; species Jatropha curcas. The sequence goes on from NC_143154.1 coordinate 26,042,467, forward strand.
TCCTTGCTGTCGTTTGGCTATTGCAAGAAACAACAAAAGTACGGATTCTTCGATATGTCATTCTTTTCATTGGTATATAATACTCATTCACATCTTCCATTTTATTGACAACTTGCTTCTACATAATAATTTCCCTCTTGTGATGGATGTAAGATAGAGGTAACTTATATTTACTCTTCATTGCAGGAGTGATGAACAGCCTGTTCTCAGTTTATGGTAGATATATTCTTCATTTTATTTTTCCATCTCATCTTGTTTTGGTCAAATGGGTTATCATTAAAGTTACGCACCAAAATAATGCAGATATTTATGATGATCTAATATCCCGAAGAGTCAACTCCAGTGATGCTGAGAAATTTGCAGAAGTTTGCCCTTGTCCTTGTAATGGTGTTGGTTGGGGAATCATTTGGTGAGTTTAAGGTTTGGCAAGACAATACATAACTGACTACCATTACTACTAGATATAATCTGTATCTATGGAGATCAGTAAATGCTTATGATTCTTCATTTTACATTATTGTTCTGACATGCTTAAAATTGTGACTATTTGCAGGGGAATGATATCATTTATTTTTCTCTGTGGATCCATTTATCTTGGACTTGTGATCTTATCTTGAGGTAAAATCTTCCTTCTTTAAGGATTTGGTTTTAGTCTTCCCTTTTTCTTCTTATGTTGTAAGTTTGAAGGTAGATTTCTCTCCATCCCCCAATCACCTAAGCTAGGCCCAGGGAGAGCAAGGAATTGATTTTACAAACTGATCTTATATTTGCATTTTCCAACTAAGAGGTCAAGTCCTTACAAATTTTTGAAGTCCACTGAGAATGCACATTAGCTCCTTCTAATCCTCGAACTACACTCTACAATTTCCCACTGCATAATAAACTTTCACTAAGCACATATATGTATGTGTGTGTGCACATGCACGTCTATAGTTTTCTTTTAAGGAAAAGAAAGTTGAAATTAAGGTTAGGTTTTGAAGAATGTTTTCTTTGTTACTTAAATTAAACTATAACAAGCTGAAGAACATTCGTGCATAAGTTCTAAAGATTTTTGTATTACATTTTAATATATTCTCTTGTTCTCCTCCTGCTGTTTCAGGTTTAAAGACAAGATCAAATGTTTCTCGTTATATCGGAGGCGATTACGATTTGTGACTTCCCAGTTCACTACTCCCCCCACTTTGGCTTCTTGGCTTCAGAAATATTGTTGTTTTGATTCATTTGACATTTAATAGAGAATTATTGTGTAGTGTGTATATGCTTCATTCTTTCAGCTCTTTTTCATTAGGGCTTACATTGCAACAACTTATGATTCATTTTGTACAGTAGACATATTTATCAATGTGGTGATTGATATTCAGAAGATATTAGGGGTCAAATTTATAATTTTTACACTTTATTTGGTGTAAAAATGAATTCAAGATGCGAAAACTAATTTCATATAGAATTCGATTTTAAATGATTTTATGTTTAGAATAAATTCAAAATTAAAAATTCATTTCCATGATGTGATAGAGCTTAACTTATCTATCCAAGGTTCGTAAAGACGGCACTTTCTCAAACATGAAAATTGAAAAACTTTTGACTTCTTTTCAATCATTAATAAACCAAATAAAAAATTTATCGTATTAACGATGAAACTCTTCAATTTCTTTTTTAACCCATCTGTCTTGAAAAAATAGTTCTACTTTCCACAACAGGTGTCCCAAGAAAATAATCTCATTTCTATTTTTTTAAATGGTCTTTTTGTTAACTTTTCTATAATGCTCTTATAATATAATTTGTGCTCTTATATTAATGTTTTATTGAAAAACTCTAATAGTTCCAAAATTTAATCAAAAAATTATTAATATAAGGGTATATATGGAAAAAGAAGGATAAATGTTATGGTTGAACTAATTTAACTACTCCAATATAGCCGTGCTATGCACGGTTTAAATTGAGAGAATATATATATATATATATATATATATATATAGATTTTTGAATAAAATTTCTTTTATTGTGCTATTAAAAAATATTGTAAATATATATTAATAGTAGAAAAAATATAGCATGATTTTTTATTATTAAAATAAAAATTAATAGATAGGCATGTTTTCTGGAATATGGATTAAAAATATTGAAATTTATAGAAATAAATTAAAAAAAAAGTAAAATAAAAGGTGGTAAAATTCATTAATTTGATTTATTTTAAAACTAACATAAAAAATAATTAACTCGTTATATCATTAAAATCCATGAATAAATTTATTTTAAATAATTTAGAGTTATATAAATCTTCATCTTATCATACTATTAATACTATAATTAATCAATTATATTTAACATAATTTAATTTAATACCAAATTTTTTAATTTTTTAATATAAAATAATAATTGTCCTTATCATTAAAATTTATAAATTATGTAATTTATTTGTATCATTAAAAGTTATATAACTTGTTACTTTCTCTAATGTTATATTAATTAATCACATTTAAGACGATTTAATTCAATTATAAATTAATTTATTTTCAAATAAATATATAAATAAATAATTAAGTCGTACACATGTAATTAATTTGATAGTTTACAGATACAAAACATGTTAAATAATATCTAAAAAAGAAGAAAAAAAATTGAGTAAAAATTACTAACCACATTAGTGGAAATAGTTGAAATGTAGAAAATTCTGAACTTTTAAATAACACGAATAATATATTTAAAAATAGGGACCAATATACCTTTGTCAAGAATATAGAAAAATATAATTATACAACTTATATATAGTATTTCTAAAAAGTTAAAGTGTTTCTTGAGGGTAAATAATTTAAAATTTTAAAAAAAGTGCATTACTACACTATTTAAGAAAAAAAAAAAAGGAAACGTTTAGAGAGGAAACATTAAAGATACATTAACGGTTATTAGAGGAAACGTTTGTTGCTTCACAAATTTAGAGTAAAGATTTGTTACAAAGCAATACATTAATACATTAATTGAATAATTCATTGTTATTAAACTTTATCATTTTTTAAAACTAATAATTAATAATAGTTACTTAAAGCTATTAATAAATAAAATAACCAAATCAAATCAAACAAAATCAAAAACACTAATTCAAAATAAATCCAAACTAAACCAATACATCAATACATTGAATAATCTAATCAAAAACACTAATTCAAAATAAATTCAAACCAAACCAAACCAATACATTAATACATTAAATAATAAATCAAACCATGCCAAGTGGAAGCCTAATTAGAGAAATATGCCACATGTCAAATTAAAATGCTAAGTAGATATGTCATATGACAACTTTCTAGAGAAAAAATACTTGCTATATATATATATATATATATATATATATATATATATATATATATATATATATATATATATATATATATATATTCTTAAAGTAATCTGTGTGAAAAAAAAAGTGAGACTATTTTTTTAAAACGAAAGGAGTAACTATTAACCCATAATAAATTAATTGCATACATCATTTATTTAATTTAATTATATATATTCTCAATTTCCCTCGTTCAAAAAATAATGCTATTTTTAAAATTTTTTTTAAACAATAAAATTTTGCACTTCGTGCATGGCATGGCACGAACATTTGACTAGTATATATATATATATATATATATATATATATATATATATATATATATATATATATATATATATATATATATATATATACACATCCAAATTGACCAATACATTTTCACCACTAGTACACACGTTTGTAAGAGGTCCACTACTCCAAATATTCCTCTTCCATTAATTGTATGAAAGCATAAAGTTAATGAAGAAACTGTTTTAACTTTATGAATTTCATTATACTTTCCATGGATAGTGTTACTTATTGATAAAGATGATTCTAAAAATCATAACTATTCATCATCAGGCAAGAATATTCTTATCAGAAACTAAGAACAAAATTCTGCACAAAGATTCATTTACAAAACGAATTTGCTCTAGAATGTTCAGTCCCACCAAATCACTTAATCCCCTTCACAATCTTTTAAGCATCAATAATTCCATAGTTTCTGCATATCGGTACGTTAAGTGTTCTTTTAGATTGATAAAATATGAACACATGAATTTTGTAGAATGTGAAATCCAGGAAAATTTTCACTTGATTGGAAAATAAAATCTATGGATTGGAAAGATATTTTAAAATAAAATTAAGTGGTTTAAAATTTCATCATTAATAAAAAAAAAATAGAAATTTCTCTCTCTTCCAAAATGAACAGTGGGTGATCAAATTTATGAATTCCATAGATTATAAGCCTATTTTTGCTAAACCCAACAAAAGAATCTAACAAATCCATGGAATGTTCAAATTCCATCAATCCAAATGGCCACTAAAGTCTAAATCAAATAGGATATAAATAAAATTTAGCCTCATGCGCACACACACGCACTCATCCAAACACAATCAGCCTTATGCATGAAAGAGCGTGCAGATTTACAACTTTCATGGTTTGATGGTAAAACCAGATTCTCATTCAAGCATATAGGCAAAAATGAAACTACAAAAATATGACAAGCTATAATTTACAATTTCTTGCAGCCTAGCATTAATCCATAGTAATTGAGGGCTCATACCCATCATATGTCCAGATCATCATCTGGATCCTCGTCGGAATCTGGCTTCTCATCGTCTGAGTCCCGGAAATATATTATCTCACCCCCACCAGATGCTTCATTTCTTTGCAAATTCCCAGTTGAAGCAAATGTTGCCTCATTATTATTCTCTGTGAGAGATCTTCGACCGTCATAAATTTGTATAGGTTTACCATTTCCTACAGCAACAAGGAGCAAGGTTTTTAGCACATACAAATAGCACAGCAACAATTGGCTTTGCCAAGTTTTCAATTAAGCATGTCCATCGAAAAAGAAAAAGAAAAGAGTTAAATATTTCTCCCACACCTTGGTGCTCAAAAGGGAGTACAACCTTAGCCCTTTCACTCTGCTCTTTCTCTGACAGCTGTAGGCTAAACAGCACCTGTTAAATAAAGCGCCAATTTCAATAAATTGAATGAAAATAATATAAACCGATATTTTCTTGCCTCTGGCTTGTTTGAGCCAGTATATGCAACTATAACTTTCCAAGATTCTGTGCTAGTATTTTGCTCAAAAAGTTTGGTGTTAATCATCCTTGTATGGATAATTGATGGCAGTCTTATAATATGATTAACTATTTGTACATGTAGAAGCTTGTGTTTTAGCGTGAAGGAGTCGGGGAATGCAGAATAAACAATAACTGACCTTAGGCAAAAGACCTTGATTAATTATTCCATCTTCAGATGAAACAGATGTAAAATTGATTCCGGACTGCTCAATATGAAATTCTTCACGCTAACAACAGAATTAAAAAACAAAAATATTAAAACACTTCGCCAGTCCACAATGGGTATAATGACACTGAGAGAAGGGAATAGGAGATCACCATCACGCGTACACGCCCATTCCGGCGCTTGAATCTGACATTAAGCGTTCCTTTCCCAAAATTATGTTTCAACAGAGAGATGTTTTCTGAATCCAATATGCGTCCATTAGCAGATCGGCTCAGTGGTTCAACACTGGCCACTATAGAGGACATGTATTCAAGAACAGATGTCACCCTAACTTCATGAAGATCTGAAAGTAGCAACCAATACATGCAAGATACCTGATCTGCAACGTTGGAAATAAATATTTAAGTTTGCATTAATATATACATCTAGATAACTGCATCCTCTTTCATCATAAATCTTAACTTATAATTGGCAGCAGTAGAAAATAGTCATAATGAGGGGAAAACAGCCTGAATCCCTGCCGGTGATTAGACATATTCTGAGAAGACCATAAATGTGCATACCATGGCTGCGAAGATTGCTTAAAAGGCCTGCAACTCTTGACAGGGATGCACATCTTAACATTTCATCTACCTGGTGCATTAGAAGCAAATCAGCAGATGAAAATTATATATGAAAGAAAAGCTTGAGAAGTCAGAGAAAAATATTAACAATCGGACCACAATTGTTGAACATTGCAGAGGTAAAAAATTTTGCAATGGTATCTCTACATAGTCTTTCAAAGCCAAGACAATGTCAAGTAAATTGTCATCCTTTAAAGTCGTAAATTTCCTATTAAAAAAAAATCACCAAATCAAATTGCTGTTAAGTAATAATATAGCTCAAGGTTGACAAATGTTCCTAAGTTGCAATTTCTTCTCCTATTTGTGAGAGAAAAATCCAGGCAAGTTCTTTGACATAGTGTACTCTTGTAAGTTAAAATATCTTAATATGATATATATCTTTATAGAAAGCAGCAGCAGAAGAACCAGATATTTTTGTTACAAAAAAAAGGCAAAAGAAAATATAGCCACAAAAGGTATATGTCTGATTAACAAAATCTAACGAAGAATTAAAACCATTACGCAGATGCAAATTTCATTATGAAAAATATATAACAGAATTACCTTCATATATTATTTAACTATATTATATGCCTCTAATTAATCTAAAATTCATATCAAATCACAAACCAGCAGAAAGTTTAACATCTCATCTTTTGAACAATTAAAAAAAAAAAAAAAACAAAAAGATCGTATTTTAGCACAATTATATCATATAGTTTTTATCAACTTGACGTTTGAATCACTGAAATTTAAGCCCCATTCCATTCTAAAATGAGAGCCCAACTCATTTCTAAGTCCTAGGATCCCTTTTACTACATTAAGATATGATCGAATACAATAATTTTTATCCTGGATTTGAGGGAATAGCTTCTCAATATTTATCAACAGAATCTCCAAGATTCCACATGCAACATGAGCATGTAAGCATGGCCTGCTTGTCTAAAACCTATAGAAGTATTCTTCAACATCTTTTGAAAGGAATAAAAGGTTCTAAATTTATTCCAACAGAATTGCAAGCTATTGTTTCCACCCACTTTAGCATATAAGTGCATATCCATAAACCTCTTAGTCTTAGTGTAGAAAATAGACAACAAGCATACAAATCAAACTTTGCCTTTCTTCTTCTGCAAATTTCTAATCTCATAAAAGTCTGTTGTCGCGTGTTGGCACAGAAAGGAACCTTCCAACCACTACCTCCAGAAAATATGCACTCACATGGATAATTCATATCTACCAAAAACTCTCATTCTTGGGACATGTGCAGTACACGAAAAGAAGTTTCCATACATAACACCATAACACCGGGAAAGTCACAAAACTCCTGCAGAGAATTGATGCTATAATCTATTTGTTCATATTCCTTCAAGAATAAGGAAAGTGACTACACATCCAGAGCAGAATTCCACAAGAAGTTAAGCATATGCATCTTACCACACCAGCCATTTTGCTTGCACCTCGTTTAAAGTTTTAAACTTCACAATGACGGCATTATCCTAGTGCCATTGTATCATATATCAAACAAGGACCATGGGTTGCAAAATTACCGAGTCTATGGCAACAGAAAAACGACCCTTGCCTTGTCCAACCGATCCTGCATCCACAATGACCACTCCTAAATTAGACAAAGAATGACACCCAAAAGACTGTTAAATAAATACTTGAAAAAACCAATTCTACTGATTGCATATTTGACTTCAAAACATGAGCTATATACGTTCATACAGAAATCACCTTTCCCCAATTCAAGAATTAACGAGTACAAGTTGTCCATATCCCTCACATCCTTACAGAGATGAGCCAATCCGGAAGCTTCATGGGAAATACTCTTTGCTTTTCCAGACTCCACAAGCTTACTCTTCCATCCAAGAGGATCCGTGTAACAATCCAATATTTGAATCCTAAATCATATAGTTCAGTTCATAAGCGCACACAGTAATACAGGTTTCAAAAGTAATATTCCCAACACAGGAACTCATTGCTACTTTGCGCCAAAAAATAACGACCTGAAGATTAAGTAAAGCGCATGTTGCACGAAGTTTCAAACAAATAAACGAGAGGCAGAAATAAGCACAAGAGATAATACAACAAATTCATTATTTTCCTAACTTTCTTTTCCTTCCTTTTATCAGCAAAAGCCCAGATTGAAACATTACCATTTGTGAGAGGAACTAACATCGATTCCTCGTTTCTTCAACAGCTCTAAATAAAACGAAGGACTTCTCTTAAACGCAACAATCACAACACCTCTGTTTCAAGAATAAGAAGATCTAAATTAACGGCGTCGTTTCAATGGATAAAGAAATCCAAATGAATTGAAATTGGACTGACTGGGACTGAGATTTTCCGGCCAAAGTAAAGGAGGAGAGTTGGGAGAACACGTGAAGAAACAAGTCAAAGCCGAATGGTGAAGCAGCAGTGTCTTTGATAGTGAGAGCTGGAGCATGCTCTCCTTCTAGAGCTCCATCACGGAGAGTTCTGCAAATTGATTCCGCCATGGTTGATGGCGACTTCGGAACCTGGAGACCTCTGTATCTCGAGCAAAACCCTAGCTTAGGGCTTTGGGAAGATTTGGGGATTTTGCAATGAAGTCCCTGAGGTTTTCTGTTATCACAAAAGATCAGTGTATTTGCTTTGCAGTTGTAAAATGAAAAAACAGGGGAGCTTGGTTTGCCTATGTTCAATACAAGCCGGCTTCCTCCCGCTTTGCCGGAAGACATCATTAACAATTTTTATATTATTAATTATTAATAATTAATAATTAAATATTATCAATAATTAAAACGCCTTTACGAGCTATTATCAATAATTAAATATTATTTTATTAATTATTATAATTAATTATATTATTATTTTTAATAAACTATTATGAAGAATCAAATTATTAGAAAAAAAATAAAAAACCCTACTAGTAAATATTAAAATGATTTATAATAATAAGAATTATGGTACTATTTGCAATATAATAATATTATAAATCAATAGCATTGTAATTAACTTTTATAGTTAAAATAATCCAATAGTGGAAGAACTAACTACGTATTGAAACTCGGTTAAAAATGATAATTGAAATAAAACTTGAAAATTTTCATTATTTAAGATTTTTGTATATTTGGAATTGATTTTAAATAATGGCATAGAAGAATCTAAGAATATGATTCTATAAAGAAGATTATTAAATGTGAGAGCTACCTAATCGGGGTAATTATGCAAACAACAAAGTAAAATTTTAAATTGGATTAAATTAGATAATAAAAAAAGTTGATACTAATTTTATTTAATGAGAAGTTAATTCACATTTTATATTGGTTTTAACGAAAATAATATAATAATACAAAGTATGATTTTTTGCCAAAAAAAAATTATTTAAAGGATGGAAAAGTCTAGCTTGCCACAATAAAGCAATTAATCAAAACAAAAAGAGTCAGATAAATTGCTTAAAAATTTATTGCCATCTAGTCATATTTAAATACAAGTCAAACATTACTGATTGGTATTAAATTCTAAAAAAGAAATTGAGGTTGCATAACTGAAAAATGAAATTGAGGCATTGCTAATAAATTGTTTTTTTTTTTTTTTTTTTGAAAACCTAATAAGTTGTTAATTTATTACCTTTCAAAAAAAAATTTGTTAATTTATTAACAATATAATAACATATGAATAAAAAAATAAAATAAAAAAATTTCTAGATAGAGCATTCATCGGACAACCAGCACTCCATCTTTGGCAAATTCTTGTAATCGTTCGTACACCATTTCCCGTTCTCCTTCATCCCATGACTGCCTCTTTGGAACATATGGTTTTACTTCTTGCTCAATGACCAACCATCTAAGAGCAGAAGCATTTTTCAGCAAGTAGATGGCAAACTCCATCTGGTTTGGGGTGCTGCAAAATCCACCAAGTTCTACTTTTGTCAAATGTCTGGGCACATATTCAACAGGCTTGGCCTTTTCTTCATCAACATCTTCTGGACAACGTGTCATCAACTCGAAAGTACAAAGACAGGGAAAAGCACTGAGGATAGAAATCATCTTCAACATACTAAATTTTGGATGCCGAATGAAAGTCAGTGTCAATGATGTAACCTGGCTGAAGACTGGTATGGTTTCCGGTATGAACTTTACCTGTGCAAAGAAGTGGAAATTGCTATTAGTAAACATTCTTATGAAGATCGACAAATTGAGAAAAAAGCTCATCTTTTTCAAATACCCAATCGGACCGAGAATAAATTCCTAACACCCTCAGCCCAGGAAGCTGTCGCTGAACACGAGTGAAAACATATTGGAACGCCCATCTATTTCCATGGCACCAAAGCTCCGTCACATTGGGTGCTCCTCTTAAATCAAATGTGATATCATGAAGAGAGGCAGGACAGACAAAAGTTAGGAGATTCGCATTTGATAGATCAATTGTTTTCAGTCCAACAGAAACCATTACCGCAAAATGCTCTAGAAGAGGTAATCCACCAAGACATAATTTGGTAGGAAGGTTACATCTGTACAAGGTCAAATGTTTAAGGTTCACCAAACAAGAAAACAAACTATTGAAGTCGTAGAGGGATAATGGTGACTTAATCAATTGGAGGGTCTCCAATGAACTAAATTGGTAGGTAAAATTTGGTCTCAAAACGCAAGCATACAAACTAAGATCCTTCAAGTTATGATTTGAACCTTCAAAAAGCTCTTTCTCTAAAACATACTTCCCCTCAATCAGCGCGCCATTTTTATCTTGGGAACGTTTTGAACAGTATTCGCTGCAATAAAATTTAAGGCACAGCGTTTGAACTCCCCTGCTAAGAGCAAACCTTACCCATTGATCAATATCACTAGAACATTCAAAACCAAGACAGCAACAAACCACAAAAGAGGAAATTTGCTTTTCCTGATAAAATTTTAAGACCTGATTGACTCCTTTAACAAATTTCTCCTTATAAATAACACAAGAATTTTCATTATTTTCCCATAATTCGCGATTTGAATCAGTGACAAACATATTATCCCAGTCAAAAATGAGTTCGGGCATAGATGAGCATACCCGTCTCCATCTATTTGACAATAGAGATAATTGAACAATCTCTCTCAACTTTAAATAAGAGATAATAGTATAAAGAAGCTCATCTGGCAAATCGCTGATCATATCCTTTGTCCTTCGGCTGCAATTTACGTCTGCTTCAGATAATCTACACGGCCTCAACATGGGTAAGGGGAAAACTAACCGTAACCGCTTAGTTTAACTGCAGATTAAACTTAACGGCTTCACAGCGGAGGAAAAAAAGAGATAAACCTCAATAAGGTAGCGGCTGTAGCAACCGGCGACTGAGACTGAGAGAGGCTAAACTTGGAACAACCCTTGTAATTAGATTGGTATTGATCTTAGACAATCCTGCCAGAAGCTAAGCTACGTACGCACTCAAAATTTCGGGATTAAGAAGGTTGTTTAGGGTTAGCTAAAATGTAAATACAAATTTACCTAAAACTTAAATACGGAATTATTTTTTTTATTGGCAATCCTTCCATCAATTAGCATTCCTGAAGCAGCTCTTACAAGTTTCCTTCGTATTATTGTGACTATCTTATGGAACTATCGTCATTATATTTTCTAAAATACATAATCTAGAAGTTTCCTGTTTTTACTTTTAAGCAATCGTAACTAAATTCACAATGTGATATTTTAGACTCAATAATTATAATGTCATACTTAATCCCTCATACTACCATATGAAGGTTTTTTTTTTTTTCGTTGTGATAAAATTATCATATAAGAATTACTCCATCTGTTAATTTTATCAATTGATTAATTTGGATTTCGTAGAATCACTAGTAATTACATATATAGATTTTGTAATCAAAAATTAGTTTAAAAGTTATACTTTTTAGTATTAGAAAGAGAAATTTATTATTAGTGGAGACTTGAATTTGATTTGATTTAGTTGGTTGTTTTAGGTAATGATCAATGAATTTGAGCTTGAATGGAAATTGCAGACGTTACAGGTCTGTGTAGTATATCAACTGAAAAATTAAATGCACTTAATATGACTTATTGACTGTGGATTGATCCACAGATGTACGCTTCAATTAAAATAAAATTAAACAAAAGAAAAAGTAGAGGGAATTTGATAGCTTGAAATGTAAAAAGATGTGATTTGTATTAAAATAAAGCTTTACTTATATGGAATATAAATGAACAATACTTAGGAAAATAAAGAGAGAGTTTTGAATATGTTATTGTGAATGAACAATAATAACTATACATAAAATTTACGCGATTTGCTTTGTGCCGGTTTAAATTTATGGGAATCTATTATGATTCTACATGTTAGGATACCAGAAATAAAAATACGAGAATAATTAAGCAGCGGAAAAATAAAAATGGGACACACAGAAATTTACGTGGTTCACCCTCAACTGTTTAGGGCTACGTCCACGGGACCAACTCCGAATATTTCTTCCACTATTACAAATAGTAGGCTTACAAAGAGAGTAATACAAAATAGTGGCACTCACAAGTGTTTCCCAAAACACCCTAATAATCTTCACTATTTTCTAAACCCTTAGTTTTAAGAACCCTTCTTAAAACTAATAACTCTCAAATATTCTTCACAGATTAATTGTTATATCTGTGTCTCTCTACTGTCTCTCACTTATTGTTGGTTTCTATGCTGAATGCTCCTGCCTCTATTTATAGGCAAAGATTTGAGAGAGCCGTGCATTGCTCATGCACGGCTCTTCATTATTTTCAACTGGCATGCCAACCATTCAATGGTTGGTTGCCAACCTTTGATTTTTTTTTTTTTCTTTTCATAATTGTGTGGGTCCCACTTGAGTGGGCACACCACCACCAACAAATCTCCCCCTGCACGCTCAAGTGGGGACGTTAGCCATACTCTCCATCATCCCTGCAGCTAATCGGCAATATTCAAACTTGTCTTTTGGAAGAATCTTTGTTAACATATCTGATCCATTTTCATCTGTATGGATCTTCTCAAGCTGTAACTGCTTCATCTCCAATACATCCCTGATCCAATGATATCTAACATCAATGTGCTTTGATCTTGAATGAAAGGAGGAATTCTTCCCAAGATGAATTGCACTTTGGCTATCGCAGAAAATCAAATATCGTTCTTGATGAATTCCGAGTTCATTCAAGAACTTCTTCATCCACAGCAACTCTTTGCATGCTTCTGTTAGTGCTATGAATTCTGCTTCAGTTGTTGATAAAGCAACACACTTCTGCAATCTTGACTGCCATGACACAGCTCCCCCTGCAAATGTGATTAGATACCCTGATGTGGACTTTCTCGAGTCAACATCCCCAGCCATATCTGCATCAGTATAACCCACTAATATTGGCTTCTCATCTCCAAAGCATAAACATACTTTGGTCGTACCTCGAAGATATCTGAAAATCCATTTTACTGCAGCCCAATGTTCCTTTCCAGGATTTGAAAGAAACCGACTCACTACTCCGACTGAATGAGCAATATCTGGTCGTGTACAAACCATGACATACATTAAGCTTCCAACTGCTGAAGCATATGGAATCTTTTCCATCTCTTCCTTCTCTCCATCAGTAGAAGGGCACTGTTTTGAGCTTAATTTAAAATGATTAGCAAGAGGACAACTAACCGCTTTAGAATTTTCCATTTTAAACCTTTGAAGTACTTTCTCAATGTACTTCTCCTGTGACAACCATAATTTCTTGGTTCTTCGATTTCTCGTAATCTTCATACCAAGAATCTGCTTTGCTGGTCCCAAGTCTTTCATAGCAAAAGACTTACTTAGCTGTTTCTTCAAGCTATTAATTCTGACAGAATTCTGACCAACAATCAACATATCATCTACATAGAGCAAGAGAATAATGTAGTCATCATCAGAGAATTTCTTTACGAAGACACAGTGATCTGAAGTGGTCTTTTTGTAACCTTGCTCCCCCATAACAGACTCAAACTTCTTGTACCACTGTCTTGGTGCCTGCTTCAAGCCGTACAGGCTCTTCTTCAGTTTACAAACATAATCTTCTTTCCCCTTTTTTATGAAACCCTCTGGCTGCTCCATGTATATTTCTTCTTCCAAATCTCCATGTAGGAAGGCAGTCTTTACATCCATTTGCTCGATTTCCAGATCAAAACTGGCGGCCATTCCGAGCACTGTCCGAATGGATGTCATTTTCACAACTGGTGAAAAGATTTCATCAAAATCAATACCCTTTCTTTGATTGAATCCTTTCACAACCAGTCTAGCTTTGAATCGTGGTTGGGAGCTGTGTTCTTCCTGCTTGATCCTGAACACCCACTTGTTTTTCAAAGCTTTCTTGCCTTTGGGCAACTTTACCAGCTCAAATGTTTTATTCTCATGCAAGGATTTCATTTCATCTTGCATGGCTTCAATCCAGTTCCTTTTGTGTTCACTTTCCATTGCTTCTTCAAAGCATTCAGGTTCTCCCCCGTCAGTCATCAATACATATTCATTTGCTGGATATCTAGTAGATGGTTGTCTGACTCTACTAGACCTTCTTAATGTTTGAGAACCTTCTGGTGCTGGTAGCTGAACAAGAACACCATCAAAATCATCTTCTGGTTCATTCTGATGAGGAATTTCTGGATTTTCTAACTCTGGCTCTTGTTCTTGTGGAACATTTTCTTCATCTCCAACTTGTCTTTGTTCTGTTGCTGGAGGAACTATTTGCACATCTGTTGAATCATCTTCAGATCTATCGGCAACTTGCTTCTGAGTCTTTTCAACATCTTCAATAGTCTGATTTTCAACAAATACAGCATCTCTACTTCTTATCATCTTTTTCTGGATTGGATCAAAAAATCTATAGCCAAATTGATCTTGACCATAGCCAATGAATACACATTGTCGAGTCTTGACATCAAGCTTAGACCTCTCATCCTTAGGAATATGCACAAATGCTTTGCAACCAAACACCCGCAAGTGATCATAGGAAACATCCTTTCCTGACCATACTCGTTCTGGAGTATCATACTGAAGAGGAACACAAGGTGAACGATTTATAAGATGAACTGCCGTAAGAAGAGCTTCACCCCAAAATCTTTTAGACAACTTTGCATGTGAGAGTAAACATCTGACTCTCTCCGTCAAAGTTCTGTTCATCCTCTCAGCCAAACCATTCAATTGCGGCGTCTTGGGAGGTGTTGTTTGATGTCGAATACCATGCTCTTTGCAGAAAGCATCTAATGGCCCAGTGTATTCTCCACCATTATCTGTTCTGATGCACTTCAGCTTCTTGCCTGTTTGTCGCTCAACCAAGTTTAGAAATTGTTTAAAAATATCTAAAACTTGATCTTTAGACTTCAAAGTGTACACCCAGGTCTTCCTAGAATGGTCATCGATAAATGTTATGGAGTATCGATTTCCACCATATGACATCGTCAATGGTCCACATAGATCTGAATGTACCAGATCTAACACATTCTTCATTCTGGAAGGCTGAGAAATCTTGAAAGCTACTCTATTCTGCTTTCCTGCCATACAATCAGAACATTTCTCTAAATGGACTTTATCCAAACCAGGTAGCATGTTGTTTTTAACCAGAGTTGTCATTCCTTTCTCACTCATGTGGCCTAGTCGTTTATGCCACAATTCAACTGCACTGTCATCCTCTGCTACATTAAAAGCATCTCGGGAGAGCTTCGCATGCATCACATACAGCTTTAGATCTTTCTTTCCATTTGCTATCACCATGGAACCTTTTGTGAGCTTCCACTTGCCATTTCTGAAGGTGCTACAGAAATTTTCATCATCAAGTCTGCCAACCGAGATTAAATTTGAATGCATGTCTGGTACATGCACGACATCTTTTAAAATTAATCTCGAACCATTTTCTGTCTCCAGGCAGATATCTCCCTTACCGACGACTTTCAACAGTTTACCGTCTGCTATCTTGACCACACCCAAATTTTCTGGTGTGTAAGATGAAAAATTCTCTCTCCGGGATGTTGCATGAAGTGTAGCCCCACTATCAATTACCCAACTGGTCTCTTGGGTTGTAAGATTGATAGTGTCTTCAATGAACAGTTGGAATTCAGCAATGACATTAGCTTCATCATCACTGCTTTCTTCTTTCTTTGCCTTGCCTTTGATCTTCTCCTGATCACTTTTGAACTTCCGGCAATACCTTTTAATGTGCCCCTTCTTCCCACAATGATGGCACACAATATTGGCAAATTTGTTTGATCTACCTCTGCTCTTATCTCTTGTATTTGAACTTCTAGATTGGCTCCTCCCTCTGGGCTGATTATTTCTTTTAGCATCTGCTAAAAAAATGTCTGACTGAGATGAAGAAGGATTCTGTGCTTTACGTCTCATTTCTTCATTCAAAACAGCATTTTTAACAAATTCCCAGCTAACTCCACTATGTGGTGTAGAGTTTGTTATTGATATCTTCAAAGTCTCCCAAGACTCTGGTAAGGAGGCAAGCACCATAAGGCCGAGGATTTTATCATCAAATTTTATGCCCATATTTGACAGCTGGTGAATAGTCGCCTGCATTTCACTCAAGTGATCTGCTACAGAAGTACCTTCTTGGTATTTGAAATTCATCAGCTTCGTCAAATAAAATAATTGGTTGTTGCCGGATTTTGAGGCATATAGCTGTTCAAGCTTGTCCCATAATGTTCTGGCGTGAGTCTCGTTACATATATGGTTGTACACATTATCATCGACAAATTGTCGAATATAACCACAAACTTGTTCATGCTCGAAAGCCCATTCTTCATCAGTCTTGTCTTCCGGTTTGCTTGAACCAAACACGGGCAAATGCATTTTGGTTACCATAAGGAGATCTCTCATTTTATTTCTCCATATATGGTAATTTGCGCCATTTAGACTGATCATTTTGCTTGTTCTAGCTTCCATGACTTTTGAGTGAATAGTAACTGTATATATGAATAGTACCAGTATATGAGAATAGTAACTGTACACGTGAATAGTACCTGTATATGTGAATAGTACTATACGTGAATAGTACCTGTATGTGTGAATAGTACTATACGTGAATAGTGCTGGGCTTAACAGTGACGGGCTCAGCAACAGTAACGTCAATAGTAACTATTCACCATCAACTGCGAGTTACTATTTTACTATTCATCACTAAGTCGATTTTGCAACGTCTTTCCGAGCGGACTGCACCAACGGACTCGTCGTAATTTTCTCGTCTTCGTGGTATATTTATTTTCAAAATATATCCACAGATCCGGTACCGCTATCTGACCGGCTGAACCAGGCTCTGATACCACTTGTTAGGATACCGGAAATAAAAATATGAGAATAATTAAGCAGCGGAAAAATAAAAATGGGACACACAGAAATTTACGTGGTTCACCCTCAACTGTTTAGGGCTACGTCCACGGGACCAACTCCGAATATTTCTTCCACTATTACAAATAGTAGGCTTACAAAGAGAGTAATACAAAATAGTGGCACTCACAAGTGTTTCCCAAAACACCCTAATAATATTCACTATTTTCTAAACCCTTAGTTTTAAGAACCCTTCTTAAAACTAATAACTCTCAAATATTCTTCACAGATTAATTGTTATATCTGTGTCTCTCTACTGTCTCTCACTTATTGTTGGTTTCTATGCTGAATGCTCCTGGCTCTATTTATAGGCAAAGATTTGAGAGAGCCGTGCATTGCTCATGCACGGCTCTTCATTATTTTCAACTGGCATGCCAACCATTCAATGGTTGGTTGCCAACCTTTGATTTTTTTTTTCTTTTCATAATTGTGTGGGTCCCACTTGAGTGGGCACACCACCACCAACACTACATTCTTACATTTCAATAATAACTATATCCATTATCAAAATAAAATGTAAAAAAATATAGAGTCATAATTGAACTACTGCATAATTATTTCATTTTAGTAATGGACATAATTATTATTAAAATATGAAAGTGTAAGGTTATCATAAATTTTCGTAAATTTGAGCATGCCCCGAGATTATGTATTTAGCCATATACCAACCCTTGTGCTATAACGTGAACACGTAGCACCATTAACATCTTCCACAGCGTGCATGTTGAGGTCTGCATTATTGAAGATTGTTTGACTTTCTATTTTCCTTTCCTACGTTTTCAAATTTAATAATATAAATGTCATTCTTTTTCTTATTAGGTAGGGTTAACAATACAACAACTTCAACGCACAAAACTATAATATTAGGATATAATTATGTCTTAATCTGATATATTTATATAACTAATCACAAATTACAGTGGGTTGTTTGCTGGTGCGTGTATGGTGATTAGTCACCTTTCACCATTTAAAAAGACTAATTCACAATATAAATGAACAATAATATTTAAAATATTATTTTTTTCAAAATAAAATTATATATACACAAAATTTTAATTATAATATTGCTATAATTATATTTAATATTTATATTATCCTTTTTATTAAATTAAAATAATCATTTTATAATTTTTACTAAACAAGTATTTAATGCTTTAAATATGTTCGGATAATCCTAATCGAATTGAAATATTAAAAATATATTTTTACACATATTTAAAATGGATTGGAATACTTAATGTATAATAATAATGTTTAGTTCAAATTTAGACGTGCCCGTTATAATTTATGAATTATGAATTTCACGTGCCCGTTATGAAAAACGAAAAAGAAAGAAAGATGGAAAAAGAGGTGCATGTGTTTCTGTATCTAATACTCCTTCCCGCATAGAATAAAGAAAATATATAATAAGACATAAAGGGAATATCCACCAAAATCGATACAAATAAAGCAGAATTTCATTATCTTCTTGATGTCGTTTTCTTTTAAAACGAAATAATAAAATTTCACACGTATGTATACGGATTCATAAAATGATTTAGATTATTTTATTTATTTTATAATTTTTAATAATAATTTTAATTTTGAGGCAGTGATTCAACCAAAGCGTTCCTATTAAAAGAATAAGCACTATTTAGGTCAAAAACCATATTGCAGTGTAGTGATTAACGACCAACCAACCGTCCCCATTATAAAATAATATTTTTAGAAAATGACATTTATCTAATCTCTTAATTCTCAATTTTACATTTCTGTAGATATACATAAACACGTATGATTGTAGGATTATGACAAGTGTCCAATTCACATGCTGTTCATTGGAGTTGTGGTGGGACCTAATTTGACTGGTTTTATATCGAAGCAACTTCTATTGAACACCGACCAAACTGATCTTTTTTATCTCCAAGCCAATTAACATAGTGTCGTTTTGTAGTGTTGTTTGCATCGTAGCCCATAAATCTATTGTCGTTTTGTTTGGATATTACCCTTTCCAAATTCTAGTTGTCAGACAAATGCCAGTGAAGATTTTAAATTCACTTGTTTCTTTTTTTTTTTTATTTAATTTTTATCCTCCAAAAAGGAAAGAAAAATTATATATCATTCTATAATATAAACCTGATTTGATAACTTTAAAAGGTTGATTTGATCTTTAAATATATTTAATTATTTTCCATGTTAGCATGGATTGACTTGGGCCAATTTGATATATTTATTATTAGATTAGATTTGAATTTGGAAGGATGATCCATGTCATCAAATTACACAAAATATTTCCTTATTGTTTTATTAATATAAGTCTTAAATTTATAATCGTGATTAAATCTACATATGTTTATTTAAAATAAAAATAAAAAAATTCCCTTTAAAAGTAATTAAAAAGAAAGAAATACTCAATTATAACGTTAAAACATGGGTAAATTGATCTAGAAACTCTTTTGATGTCTATAATGTGAAAAATCAACATTAAAAAACTATAAAAAAACATTAAAAAAATTTATTTAAATTAGAAATATAAAATTTGATGTCTATAATGTGTAAAATCAACGTGAAAAGAAAGAAAAAGTTGTTATTTGTACATATTAAAAAATAGACTTTGAAAGATCTGCATATGTCCTTAGTTGATTTATTACAATATATATTATTTATTTAAATTATTGTCCTTTTTCATTAGGAAGTAATGGGCAAGCGGGCCCACAAATATTATTTGTTTAATATTATTTTAAAAAAGAAAGGGTTGAAATTGGCAAAATAGCTGGAAAGAAAAGAAATTTCGTGAGAAAAAAGTGCGGTATAAAAACAGAAGCTTTGGCGATAAGAAGCAATAAGATGAGAGAAAAAAAAAGGAAGGAAAACTCAAAATATGAAAAGTCAGATCAGAATCAGAGACCCCACTCCACTAGTCCACATTTCTATATCTTTTCTCTCACTCAACTCCACAACTTCCATTTCTCCCTTCTGTCAACTTGTTTCCCTCTCTCTTGATAGTTGATACCCCTTTCAAACTTTCTCTTCAAAAAACCATTTCCTCTTTGTGTGTATATATATTCAATGGCCATTTCACTTTCTATTCCCATCTTTAATAAATTTCTATTTGCTTTCTCCCTTCTTTCTTAATTCTGTTTCATTCATTGTCAATGGATGCTGTTACTGAATTCAACCGCAATCACCATGGCCAAAGACTTCAAAGACTGAAATGTTCAGTTCAGAATTACGATTGGGGTAAAATTGGTTTGGATTCAAAGGTTGGGAGGCTTTATGAATTGAATTCTGGGTCTCAAATTGATGTCGGCAAGCCTTATGCAGAACTTTGGATGGGAACCCATGAGTCTGGACCGTCTTTTGTTGTGGAAAATGGAGTAGAGAATGGAAACCCAATTGGGTCTCATAGTATTAGTTTGAAAGAATGGATTTTTAAGAACCCTAATGTGCTAGGAGATAAGGTGCTTGATAAGTGGGGCTGTGATCTCCCTTTCTTGTTCAAGGTACTTCATTTTTTTATCTTGTGTCATTTTGTTTACTGGGTTTTTTTTGTTAAAATAGTTTCTAATTATAATCTTACTTTGACATGTGAATTTTGAGAGGCAATAGATGCTTCTGACCCTGAATTTAAATGGAATTTTGTTCTGATTTCTGTTTCTTGTCTTTGATAGGTACTTTCTGTGGCAAAAGCATTGTCAATTCAAGCTCATCCTGATAAAGAATTGGCCAAAATGCTTCATAAGCTGCACCCAGATGTTTACAAGGATGATAACCATAAGCCTGAGATGGCTTTGGCTATAACAGAGTTTCAGGCTCTTTGTGGTTTTATCAGTCTTAAGGTACTTCGCTGACTTGCATAATTGAGTTGTTTGTATGTATTCTTATAATTTTGCTTTTTTCTGATTAATTGGTGTGGCAAATCACTTTGAAGTTAAATTTTGTTGAGTACACGAAAATACATGATAAGCAAAAGGAGGCTCTGAACTTCCTATTCTATTTTTTATTTTGAGAATTATAATTAGATTCATTAGATTGTGTAGATTTTATTAGATCTTGAATAGTAATGAACTCATGAGATTGGCACTATTTTGTGATGCTAATGATCAAATCTTAATATTATGTGGCAAGGATTAGCTCAATTTCTTCTTCCTCTTCTTATTCTTTTTTAATTATTATTCACTCTAGAACTTTGAGTGATTTAGAATTTATACCCATAAAACATTTATTTTGTTTGCTTAAATTTGTTAAAGCAATATAGAATATTGTCCACCTTTTCATCTATTTATCAACCATTTATAATAAGTCTTGGTTAGGATGAGATTCTCCACTAGGATATCTGAGAATCTACTGACAACCCAGTAATTTTTACATTGAAAATTTTCAACAAATGGGTAAATTCACTAGACTTCCTTTTTAAGTTTTGCTCATCTTAATCCAAAAGGATCATCAAAATTGCTACATGGAAGATGAAAATTTTCTTTTCAAACTAATCATAATGTACTTGCTATAAAATGTTACTGTACTGGTTTCTATTTGAATTTATTTTATAAACTCAGTCATTTACCTGAAGCAAATGGGTATATCATTTCAGGAGCTCAAAGTTGTGCTTCATAATGTTCCTGAAATTGTAGAACTGGTTGGCAGTGCAGATGCAAGCCGAGTCTTACTTCTGAATGAACAGGATGCAAAGGAGGAAGTAAAATCAATTCTGAAATCAATTTTTACCCAACTCATGTCAGCTAGCAAAGACATGACAACTAAAGTAATAACGAAATTGAAAACCCGATTACATATGGAAAGCCAGGTCAGTTGAAGTTTATTGCTTAATGCTGGTATTTTGTTTGGTAATCTGAATGTTGTGAGATGTTCATTTGTGTTTTCTGTTTCTAATAAGATATTCAGTCGAATGACTTCCCTTCATGTTTTTGAACTTCCCTTGATTTAAACTTCCCATTTTTTCTTTACTGCATCAGGTGAGGCAGTTGACAGACAAGGAACAGCTGGTCTTGCAGTTGGAAAAGCAATATCCAGCAGATGTTGGTGTTATTTCAGCTTTCTTTTTCAATTATGTGAAGCTTAACCCTGGTGAAGCATTGTATCTTGGGGCAAATGAACCTCATGCCTATTTATATGGCGAGTGCATTGAATGCATGGCAACATCAGACAATGTTGTGCGGGCTGGCCTTACTCCCAAACATCGGGACATCCAAACTCTATGTTCTATGCTAACATACAAACAAGTAAGGATGATTTCAAAAATTAGGTTAAAGAGTTTTTAAAATTTCCTTCTATGCGAATGGATGCATTTGTTTCCTAAGTTAAGCTTGATATTCATGCTGCATCGAGCATCAAATAACTTATACACGCTTGTAATGCAAAATACCCCACAAATTACAGTCTTCGCCAAGAGCTCCTATAATATATCCATATTGGATTCCAACAAGGTTATGCTCTATATTTCCTCGGCAATCCAAATCATCATGATCACTGTAGTGTGACGATGCTTCACGAATTAGCAAGTGTTATGACATTTTCTCTTTCTTAGTGGTGAACAATTAGATAAGTAATCACATATAGATCACAATGATAAATTGAGCCATTTACGGTATATTGTCTGCCATCTTTTTGTCATGTTTAACCAAAGTGTGGATGATGCATTGTTAATATTGAGAAAATGATTGATTAAATTTTGTTGTTGTAAAAAATTTTCTTATCATTACATTGTAATAGTGGAGAAGTTTTTCGAAAATTTGCTTTTCTTGTTGTGATCCAGGGGTACCCTGAAATCCTAAAAGGATTTCCTCTAAGTCCATATATAACAAGATACCTTCCGCCTTTCGATGAATTTGAGGTTGATAGCTGCATTCTTCCTAGGGGAGCATCAACTGTGTTCCCTGCGATCCCTGGTCCTTCCATTTTTCTGATTGCAGCTGGGGAGGGAAGAATGTACACACAATTGTCGAAAGATGTTGTAACTGAAGGAGATGTCCTGTTCGCACCTGCCAACACAGAGGTTACTATAACAACCACATCTGAGCTGTGCCTGTATAGAGCAGGAGTGAACAGCAGGTTCTTCCAAATACTGTGAGTGGGAAGAGAAGCAGCTCTCAGTTTAAGGTGGATAATTTATTGATCGAGTTTGCATACCATACCTCATACTATGTATTTGTAAACTTTTTATATTTATGTATTTATTATGTAATATTGTAGTTTGCATGTAAATGCAATGAGATATAGTGTCTAGAAATAGAATCATACCATTTTTTTAATACACATCTCTTGTTTTATCCCTTCCTTCTTCCTTGGTCCAGATCCATATTTCATTGCCTATTATTAGATGTTAGATCCAAATGGGTTTCTTAATTTTTCTTTGTCATCCGCAAATCAACCTAGAAGCATTTCAATGGCACTTTTAATTTCAAGTTGAAGTTATATTTCACAAAGGGAGGTTTTATGGATGGTCCAATTCTGAATGTAGACCTTTTGGTTTTAAAGATTTATTAATTTTTGGGAGCTTGATTTTGATATGGGTAGGTATGTAGTAAATAGGTACACAATTTCTTTTATTAGATTTAGGGAGGAGATATCTAATCTTTTGATCATGAATCTCTGCCTCTCTAGGGGTGAAATCCAAGTTGAATCAATTTAATTTGATTTTTAGTTTGGTTTCAGTTACAATTGGAAACGAAATCTTAGTATTTATTTTTTAATTAAAAAAGAAAATCATTCCGTATTTTCTTCCTCTCTGCCTCACGTATATGACTTCCATTTGGTGGAAATGAATTTAAATCAACGATCCCATTTCATCATGGAAACTGAAAGAGGAATTCATTTATTTACTTAAAATTAATAAAATTTAGTTATTTTTAGTTTTAATGGAATTCATATCACATTCCATTATACATTATAAGTTAACGGTTAACCTTCTAATGAAACAATTTGAGCCCTAAGGTGAACAAATAAAAAAGCAAATTAGAAAACCAACCCTATGCCTAACCAAACTCATAGTTTCCGATCATATAATTAATCAAATGACATAATGAAAATACATAAACTGACTCAATACCTGTTGGCCCACACTAATAACACATTATCCATTATATTTATTATATTTTTATGAAATAACAAGATTAAAAATCACCACATTGTTTCAGTTCCATTTCAGTTAAAATTACCATTACCATTACCACTAAGCAAATAACCATTCTAAATCTCCTGCACTAACTGAAACGTTTTTGACAAGCAAAAGAATTCCATTCTAGCCCTTCACCTTCACTAGCGAACAAAAAGGCCAAGCATCAAATAAAAACACTGGTGACAAACCTAAATTCCGTATACAAAATCAGTATCAGAATCTCAATAGGAGACAACCAAATAAGCAAACAACCTTTTTGAAGAGGTAACAAGTTCTACAGCCAAAGATCCAATGGATTTAAAGTGCAGGGGAGAAAATGTAGCTTCAACAGAGTTTTACCATAATATGCCAAAAAAACACATTTAACCAAATTCAAGAATCAAAATTTTAAATAGTATCCTATCTGCTGCTGAAATCTTAGAACTCTAGAAACAGGGACAAAAACTCTCAACAGATGTTCAAGCCTCTGTTATAGGATACTCAAAAACCACATCTTTCCCAGTAAGCTTCCTGTAAACTCCAGCAAATGTCTCCAACTTGTACTCAGTGTTGTTGCGCTCTTTGGGATCCAAGAAAATCTAACAAAAACAAGGTAAAATGTTAGTATAGACGGAGTGGAGTCAGACTATAATATGGTAAAGAAAACAAATCCAATCACTGTTCTCCTTCAAGGTCAAAATTACCTTGATAATTTTGGACCCATCGATTCTGTATCTGATGCGTTTTCCAACAATCTCAGCGGGATACACTACATCCTCAAGCATGGCATCATGCACAGATGTAAGGGTTCGGGAACGAGGGCGCTGAACAGCAGAACCCTTCTTCGGTGGGCGCACGATCCTCCGGGTGGCAATGAGGACAACGTCCTGCAAACAATTAAGTGTAGAAACTGAAACTGAGTTCAGAGGGAAATAGAGCCTTGGAACATACAGATTTACCATAGCAAATGCATCCAATATGATAAAGTTATTACTGTTCAAATGCCAAATTAATGCAAACATAATATGATGAAGCTATCCTTATAATCAACAAACTCTCTACACAGCTTTTGTAAATAGCAAAAGTTATAGTCATGCAGGACAATCAGAGGGGCTTCTATCAATAATATATCATCACTAAAGAGAGAGATATGTGCAGTAAGACCCCTTAAAGCGTCCTTTCATAATATAAAAAGTTACCTTTCCGCTGAACTTTTTCTCCAACTCTCTAACAAGACGAAGATGAATCTTGCGGTAGGCCTTCCTCAATCTGTAGGGAACATAAATAACAACAGCTTTCCGATTTCCAGAAACATCCATTTGACTGCAAAATTATAATGTTTCATTTAGGAAAACACCATTCAACCAGAAAAATTCAAACAAAATACAGACACTTCAAATTGAAAATGCAAAGCAATTCTATTCATACACTGCCTGATTTATGAAGAGATCTTTTAAATCACTTTTCAGTTCTGGGTTGGTATTTTCGAGATCAAACAGGGCCTGCAAAGGACAAAGATTTATTCAAACATTTGATAAACATTGAGTTAAAATAAGCTTTGAATAACCAACCTGAGCAACTGACTCCTCAAATTCAGTTGGTTCAGCATCCTTGTCTTTTCGGATCTTCTTCCAAGTAGTGTACATCTTTGCAAATCTATCAAGCAAAATCCAAGATTAACATCAAGTTATAAACTGGAATTATTCATTCAACTCGAAAGGAGAGGATGTCAATAATGTGCAGAAAAATTGCATAAACAAATTATAACCTTGGGTTATTATTTTAAAAAAAATCTAACAAAGTGACTGCTCACATAAAACCTAAAAGGCCACAAGAGAAAAACTGAATACCTCTAAATTAATTTGATCATCATAATCTTATAATAAAAGAGCACTCTATCAAATCGTAGGTTTCACATCATATCTTCACTCAAAGTCCCTTAAAAGTAAACCAGATTGCAAGAGCAGCCATAGCTTATAAGCACATATATAGAAAATGAATGCAATTTCAATCTGATAAACAACAGCAAAGTAAGGCCAAATAAATAGAACCCAACAACCAAACAAGTAAAATAGAACAACCCATTTGATCATTTGCATTGTATATCAAAAATAAAAAAAATAAAAAAACAAGAGTCAACAAAGCGAATTGAAACTGTTCAACACCAGAAAATCAAAGCGCAAAAATATGACCAACCGAATTGGTGGTTGAAGCAGTGCATCGCTTACCAAAGCTCCGGCAGCAGTGGGAGAGAAGAGAGAAGTAACTGGTTGCTGCTTCGCAGAGATGCCGCGCTGAGAGGAGAAGAATGATAATGGGGCTAAAGGCTTAAATATGGTTGGGTATTAGGGCTTCAGTTGCCCTATTTTTTTTGACGGTCTCGATTAGTCAACAACACTTGATCTACACCGTCAGTTTTTAAAAGTAGAGTAGAATCAAGAATGAGGGAGCAATATACAATTAATTTTCTAAATTTGCACCAAACGAACGAAAATGATTTTATTATACAATTTGTTGTACAATTTTTTTTACAAAAATAATTTAATTATTTTGAATTAATCAAAATTATTTGAAAATTAGAAACAATAAATTATAAAAAAGTCACTATATCTTATCTTTGATTTAAAGAATAATTAAATAAAATATTTGATTTAAAATTTATAGAATTATAAACATATTTGATTTGAAAAATATTTATTTTTTTATTCAATTAATTTTAATTATGTTTTATTCAAATCAAATATTTAATTTCTTTATTATATTTGATTTAAATCAAAAATTAATTCTTGGGTAAAATTATATATTCAGGGGACAAAGTGAGCCATATTCTGAAATACTAATGAGATATTCAGTCTTTGGGACTTCTTTGATCTATTTTCAATCTTTGACTTCATTTCAAACTTAGTTTAAAGAGTTTCTAAAATTTTCTCCTATATGAGTGGATTTTTTTTTTTTTTTATGTGAAGTTTTATGTTCTTGCTATATGTTTGCATCAAACCTTTACATATCATTCTTTGCCAAAAGCTGCTGTAATATATTCATATCAAGGAAAATTTTCTGTAATATATTACCAAAAGCTGCTTGTTTAATTAAGAACTATCATCTATGAGAGTTTAATATTTTTATTAAGTGCAAAAATAATATTTTCTTGATCAAAGAAAATTATTTTCAAGGACACAAAAAAAAAAAAAAAAAAAAAAAAAAAAAAAAATCTCATATTTGATCAAATTTACGAGTGCTAACCTATGATAAGTGGTTCATATACTTAAAGTTAAGGGATGATCAAAGATTCAATCCCTAAAAAAAGTATTTATAAGGGAAAACAACGAAGTATGGAACGAGATTAGTCTCGTACTTAAAAAGAATAATACATCAGTCTCTTTTAATCCATACAACAACTAATT
The DNA here is from genome assembly GCF_041381405.1 of Jatropha curcas. Taxonomy (NCBI): domain Eukaryota; kingdom Viridiplantae; phylum Streptophyta; class Magnoliopsida; order Malpighiales; family Euphorbiaceae; genus Jatropha; species Jatropha curcas. The sequence continues at coordinate 26,070,184 of NC_143154.1, forward strand.
TTCTTTATTCTAACAGTTTCCGCACACACTGAAAACTCCAAAACTATAATGCTTATCAGATTATGCTACATTCAGTACAACTCTCACTTGCATTTGCCCAGACACACTAGTTTTGAGGAAAATGCCATTCTGTGCACTGATGAATTCCTTTGGAATGACATTCTATGTTCTCAAACCATTTAACCATGACAAGATAACTTTCGCGCCTTTCTCCCATGAACAATCTAACATCATGTCATGAGCAACTCCTTTAACACAGATTGGTGTCACACCATAAAATCTTCCTGTTTCATCGAGTCCTTCGGCATCCTAAACAATTTTTCAAGCCAATTAAAGAAGCAACTTGGACAAGGAAACAATATAACAGAATATCTTAAAGAGTAGTGAAGTGATGCATACATTGAGATAAATTTTCGAACTTTCTTATGAAGAAAAACAATGAATAATTGAAAAGAATGTTGGGACCTCTGAGTTAAGAATTTAAGAGGTCAGAGTCATGTTAACCAATAAAAAATTGCATAGGTTGGACATAAAAATTACCACTATGAAGTCATCACTTGCACCGACCACAAGGACCTCAATGGAAGATTTTGGCACTGAAGGAACTGGAAGAGATGCATTTAACTTCCGTAGATCAAACAATGGCATTCTTGAACTTTCTCTCATTAGCTCCTGGTAACTGAAAGAAACCAACAAGTAAATTCTCATGTTGAATGAAAACAAACCTTTAGTTAGTATTCAGTGAATTAGAAGTCAAATTTTCTTAAGCTTAACACAGTTGAGAAAAAACAAAATAAAAACAGATTGGCTAAATATGGAGGCTTCAGCATAGGAACTATTCAAATGAAAAAAAATTAGTCTGGTATCAATAAATAAATAAATAAATCCCCATAATTCAAATTGATCTTAGTAAAATAACAATCAATGGTAGTTTTAGCATAAATTAATCTTATTCCCTAACCGATTCAGCTTCTTTACTTACCAAGCATTAGTTGATTTTACAACTCTCTCTTATTAGGTCATGCAAATAGTAATTTCCAAAATTTCTAACTTGAGCTTCATTTTTAGATTCATAGCATAATTTTGGATTTTGAATGCTTAGGCCAATGTATGCTTAAATCGATAAAATGATGTACAACCATAACTGCATAAATGTATGTTGTTAATTGCCATATTTCATTTCAAAAACATAAAGAGTCACCACCATCATTAAAGGGCTCATAGACAAACCGCATCACCAAATGATCCTCCATTGTTGATGTGAAAAATGTTTCCCTACAAAGAGGGAGATCAGTTTGAAAAGCTTTGGCTGCTAAGCTGCGAGTCACCTGTTTCACAGTTCAAATGAGTTTTGTTTTTCCTTTCCAAGATCGAGAATTCAACAAACAACAGAAGCCTAGAATGTCAATTAAAAGAGAACAATATTTTCTTTATACAAATTCTAAAATAAACTTTCTACAGATAAAAGAGAACATCAAGAACTTCATTTTTAAGTAAAAAATAGAAAGAGAAATCAGTACTATTATACTTCAGGTGAATTAAAAAAATGAAAACTGAAAGGAGTTAATCTAAGTTTTCATAATTCACGTCGCAAGATTGATAAGGGGATAAAGAAATGCAAGCTTCATCTTCAGAATCTAATGCAGGTACCTTAAAAGCAGCAATAGGCTTGGAAAACAGATACCGCCAGACTAACCCACTGTTCGGAGAAAACAAAATTCCAGTCAGGGATATTTATAGATCAACTGAAGGAATAGTATATTTATAGACACGCGTGAAGTTACCTATTGCCTGAAGGAGGTACAGAACAGATAAGTGAAGCTCCAACAAGATCAGGATACTGCTTCTTCACTTCTTGAATTTAGCCCAATGAGAATAAAATGAAAATCAGTAAACGGGTAAGCAGTACCTTTTGTAAAGCAATAAAACAACCATGGCTATTTTTATGAATATTACATATCTTCTGCTACAGGTTTTATACGTATGATATTGAAGCAGATTTGAATCTCAGTGTTAATCCCTTCAGGAGGGGCTTTGTCCAAAGAAAATTGTAACATGGTTAACATTTTGTTGGTTCTCTATTATAAACATTAATGACGAAAAGGTTGTAAATATATTCAAGTAACAATCATTTCCCAGTCCAATGAGCGACATCAACATGAGATTCATGGTACTTATCAACTCCTAAATGATGGTTACCTAAAAATAAGAAGATGAAGATCACCTATTAATTTTTCATTTCTTATCTTTGCAATGTAGTACTGAATAATTAGCCCTCCAAATGAATGTCCAAGCAATACTGGTGGCAATTTCAGTTTTTTGTGGATGAAGTCAGCAACATCACCTGCATGTGTCTACTGCAGAATTTGAAAGCGAACAGGAAATAAGAATAATTGAGCATTTTCATCTATTTGGGATGGTAGCTAGAATGTTTAGAAACATTGCTAAAACCTCAAAGGGTTTATCTTCTACCGGAGAAGTAAAATACCTGTAGAGAACCAGCATAAGAACCAGCTGGTCCATCACTTTCACCCTGTAGACAAGTGGGCAACACATACCAAATCAGTGAAATATCAGAAGCCTAATTTATTCCAGCACTTTAATCCTGGCACCAACATAAAATTACCAACCTTAAAATGCTAAGATAAAATGGAGGTGCTTGTGGCTAATGTTATGAACAGTAAGTTGTTGAAGCAAAAAATGGGGATATATCCACATGTCCCAAAGGGTAAAAAAAGTTGAAATAAACAAAAAGAATACACACTAAAGCATTCGACTTTTTTTTTATTATTTTGATGAAGAAAAAGATTTTATCAAGGGAAAGGAAGGAAGCTAATTAAATTGTGCCAAAACAAGCTTATACAGTTCTGAAAATAAGCGGAGCAGGAAAAGAACGACATTTCCTCTGTTGCTAAGAATTCATGGGAAGCAATTATTTGGAAGGATTACATTTTCTTCCAGACCTTATCAATCCAAAACCTTTCTTCTAAGAACTGGATGAAATTATCAAAGAAAATGGTTAACAATATGCGATTCTATACTCAAATTGACCATAAAATTTTCAGTAGAAAACTACTATAGGAAGAAAACTTTGATTACATACAATTAGGAGAAAGGAAAGGACAAAAGGCCCAACTGCATTGTGTCTAGATTTTCATTTTACAGAAGTACAGAAGAAAGACTAAGTGCATAAAAATTGAGAATCAAAACTATATTCCAATACATAATCATATATGACAAATAAGCTAATAGGAAGAGAATATTTTACTGTTTTGAGTCCTGATTTTCATATTGGTCAGGTTTATATACTCACAGAAGTTTTACCTCAAGTCATATAGTCTATCAACACCTAAATGGATTTCAGATCCCAATGACTATGAATAACTTTCAATTATCATATGATTTCTAAAAATAAAAAAAAAAAAAAAAAAAAAAGCCAAATTAATAAATCTTTGAAAAAACAAAGCAATTGGAAATTGCAATTTATTAAAATAAAATTCCTTGTTCCATATATATGAACTAGGACTAATCTAGCATTAAAATCAACATAAGCTAAAGTATAAAGTTAAAGACTGGATCAAGTTAACAATTCAACTATAATGCAGCAACATAAATAAGTAAAAATTTTGTTAAAATACAATAAACATGTATCTATCGGTAATTAATAATTATATGCAGAGAAATGACCTGACCCAACAAGCTAAGGGCATAGCAATCATAACCGTAGCTTGAAAAGAAGGACAACCAGTGCTCAGCCCAGCACCAAGCCGCATGGTAGCTTCCATGAACGAAAACTAAAGGTGGGTTTTCTCTGCTTCTCGTACGTGGGTCTTCATTATTAGCCTTCTGCTCAATGACCTCCATGTTCAGCCCAGATGGAAGCTGATGAAAAAGGCGGTTCTGCCCCTGCTTTAACTCATAGGGCACCCTCATTTTGCTCGATTTGTGGAGAACAGAATGGGGCTTTACGGTCTTTTTGGGGAGTGAGAAGTTTGGCTGGAAGAGACATAGAAGAGAAGCAGCCATTGCTGTCAAGTTCAGCTAACTAACCTTTCTCAATACTAAATAATTATATCTGTTTTTAATTATTTTTAAATTGTATTTGTACTTTATTAATTTTTTTTAACTCTGCAGTTATTTTGGAAACATTTTTATTTTTATTTTTTTTAACTCTGCAGTTATTTTGGTAACATTTTTACCTAACATTTTCAGTGTCATTCATCAACTGGGTTCTTCTGTTATTAATTAGTTATTACAGTTTTCTGTTATTTGCGAAGCACTAACTTAACCACCTGTCTATATCGGCGATTAGGTCATTCGTCCCTAGAAAATAAAGTAAAAATGCAAAGCATACTTATTAAACGCGGCCGCCTAACTCGGTGAACAGGTGAACCGCCATTAAAATCGAGTCTTTGTTTTACAACATTTAAAGAGAAGAATCGGATTGAAATGAAAATAATGACTTCACGCATGACCAGCTCTCATTTGTGATGGATGCTATGTACAAGGCCCTGGAATGAATTCATTGTCGAATGACTGACCGGTGATTACTAGCGATTTCAGCTGACCCGTGATTGAATTGATTGACTTATACAGATCTAATTGATAGACGAATTTTTAATATTTTAATTATTTTTTATTGTATTATAATTATTTAAATTATAATTGTTTAATTAATATGAATTATTAATATTTTTATAACCCTAAACTATTGATCTACCGGTTTAACTAATAATCCATCCACCTAATTCTTTAGCTGGATGACGTCCCATTTAATAATTAAAGTTTAGGTTTAGCCCATTCTAAGGACAATTGTGATATGAACAAAAAGAAAATACAAAATTTTAATTGTTAATGAAATACGCTTCAATGCAAAATCACATCATACTCCTTTTATATTTTTTTCCTAATTATTTACATAACCCATCTCTAACCACTAGTTACTAGTTGGAGTTATACTTTCAATTTCTTTTTTTCATTTTTCACTTTTTTTTTCCTCATAGGTAAAAATTAATATTTGTGAAAGTAAATATCCTTTTACTGAAATGGAGTTTTCCTTAAACCACCTATTTAAAATTTATAGAAAAATCAGAAATTAGTTTTCTACACAAACTGTTGCACTGACCTTAACAAAGTAAAGAGCCCTATTGGAGATGGCCTTATTAGTGGGATTTTTGAATTGGACAAAATGGAATTTGTATGAAGGGCTCGATTATCATGTGGCTGGTTAGGTTTCTTTATGTTAGAAAATCCACGTGGACTAAATAGCAAACTCACAGAAAGATGTATAGGGATGACAAACTAGTTAGCTAATTAGTTAATATTAATATTTTAACATTTTAAAGTTTTCCAATCAACCATCATGCTTTTACAGCTGTATTTTTTAATAATAATTTCGTATTCATTAACATCAAATAGAAAATACTAATTCAGTCTTTTAGCCACAATGGTTTTCATTAATTTTACGAGATTAAAAGAGGCTGTCCTTAATTTTATATATCCATTTTTACTTTTTATATGTTTTTTTTTTTTCTGAGGTTCTTTATTTCATCACTTAGGAGACCATTGTTTATCTATATTTTATGACTACATTCTCTTGCTTTTTGTAAAGAGGTAATGTACAATAGTTAGTAAGTTAAAATTGAAATTCGCACAATTCGCTTCCGATATCATGTTTAGATAAAAAGAATATAAGGTTTGTTTAGTAAAATTATTTATTTTGACGGTTGTTAGCTGTTGACTAGTGTTTAGCTAGTAGATATTTAAGTAGCTTTTTAGAAAATGGTAAAAGTTAAAGTTTACAAGAGTTAACCTTTTATTAAAAACACTGTCTTAATCTTTAAAAATTAGTTCAAAATGCTATGTTACTGAACACTATATAAAAATAACGTAAAAAATACTTAAAAGTTGTTGTAGAACATCTATAGAAGAAATATTTTGCTCAACAGTTTGTATTCATTAATATTTAACAAAATGAACAATAATTTGAGTTTTATCGATCATAAGAATTTTTATTAATTTCATGATGTTAAAAGAAAGCTACCTCTATTATATGGCAGCAGTGTTATGATAGCTCATTTGACTCCTTAATGAATCCTTCTTAAACAATAATTGAAATAAAATTACAGATTATACAATAAACATGAGTCCTTTATTTGGACTGAATGCTAAATCTAAATCAGTAGCTTATTTAACTGCATGACTAAAGAGTTGTATTAAGAGCTTATTACTGAATAATTAAGATTGTTTGGTAAATGAGATATCTGAATAATTGAACCTGTGTTTTTTTTATACATATTTGACCTTTTGTATTTTTACATATTATGTATTTTTGACATAATATTAAAATTGGTATTACATTATATATGATAAACTCAAATGTATTATTATTCAACTATTTGCATAATATGATTGTAAATAATATAAATGCATATTAATCTACAATATTAATGATAAATGTTATAAATTAATTATGCAAAAGATAAAAATAGTTGATAATAACTCAAAAAATATAAAATTAAATTATATCCACTTCTTGAAGTATATGACCCAACATGATAAAATATAAAATTAAATTATATCTAATATAAAGTCCCTTTTACATTGTAGGATATAATTTGTGATTTTAAATATTAGGTGAGAAATATTTTTATCTTATGGTAAAAAAAGCTATACAGCTTATAAATTAAGTTAAATCGAAATTTTTTGCATTCATATTCAAATGATTTGCTTATTTGAAAATATAAAATAATTAAATTTAATTTTTTAAATCTAAATTAATAAAATATTCGTCTAATAAACTATAATAAGCTCAAACAAAAACGCACTAAATCTTTTTTTTTTTTTAATCAACCACTTTCATTAAAATAAGAAAAAAATTTATGATAAAAAAGACTCTGAAATCTCCTATTGCTCCTTGTTAAAGGAGATTCTGCTCAACTTTTTAATCTTTTGTCAACAAGCAGCCACCAAAGGAATAGAAGACCTATACAATTTACTGCCTAAACTTTATTATTCTTTTTCTCTTTTTTTTTTTTTTTTTTTTTTTTTTTTTTTTTTTGGCAAAGTAAAAAAAGAAAAAAAAAGGAAAGAAAAGGAGATTTACACTTCATCATCTATTTAGTCTTTCCTCTAAAACCTTATACTGGCCCCACATTAATGGATAAATGCATATCCTTTACATGGACCTACCAAAGGAATTACACTTCAGAAAATGAACCTTCATGCGTTGATTATTTATCATTATCTTTTCACTCAACTGTAAAGCATAACACAATGACGTTGATACTCGCATTTTGCTATAGGCCAACACAGGCATGTTACTATCTCCTTTTTAATGGATTAATTACAAAATACCCCTTAAGATTTGTCTCATTTTACATTTCTAGTGCTCTAAAAATTAGAAATCTTAGTCCCTGAGATTTCTAATTACTCTACACTTTAATCATTCAATTAGAAATTATCTCATTTTAATCCTCTAAAATTCTAGGGGTTTATTCGGTAATATTAATTATTTTAATAGCTGTTATCTGTTGTAGTAGTAAGGTGTTCTATTAGTTATAATTTATATAATAGTGACAAAATTTTAATTAAAAAGCTAACGTCTTAGTGTTTAATGTTTTATAAAAAAAAAAACTCTCTCAACTTCTAAAACTATTAGAAAAAGCTATTTTAATGAATGTTAAAATTAATAGAGATATAGTTTTGATTTGGTCAAAACATTAAAAGCGAGTTCAAAATATGTTGCCGAATAGAGCCTAAGTTAGATCGTATTTTGGTGCTCATAATTCTAAAATTAATGGCAACATAGGGATTAAAGCTGCTAATTCTGAAAAAATGAGGACCAAAATGTATATTGAAGAACATCTCATGGATTTTTTTGTAATTAACCCTTTATTAGTGAAGAACACTAAATAGTCCTATTAATGCACACACATATATATACAGAACCTCATAACTTCCACTCTCAATCCTTTCCTCTTCAACATTAAAGGTTCTATCTAGCACTACCTAGAGAAAAAATTTTCTTGATGGCTGAGTTCACAGATTATTTGCAGAAGTTGAGACCTAATTCTTACCAACCTTTTACAGATATGGAAATGGGCATACAAACGTTTAAGCAACTTCCAGAGCTAAATCCAAATACTTTCAATATTTCCGATTTCTCATTAGACTCTTTCTTGGCGCACCACCACCACCACCACTGCCATACACAACCTGATCAATTTCCTGCAAACTATGCTCATAATAGCCTTTCAAATGCTTTAAACCATCCTGATATCTTGAACTCAGCACATATCCTTCATTCTGTCAACTCTGCTTCAAGCCAAAATATTTTTCCTGACAACAATAAGAAAAGAAAAGCAGAAGCACAATCAACTAGCGGTTCTCAGATTTGTTCTCCATCCGCCTCTACTGTAATAACTAGTACAAAGAAAAAAAATGTATTTTTCTGTCTATTTCTTAAATTTTTTTCAAATTCATTTGAGTTTTGAAATTTAATTATATATTTCTTATTATTTGTTTGCAGAATTTAGACAAAGGTAAGAAATGGAAGAACAAAGAAAGAGGAGGAGTTGAGAAAATGGAAGAAGTTATTCATGTTAGAGCTAAAAGAGGCCAAGCTACTGATAGTCATAGCATAGCAGAAAGGGTAAGTTTGTATGTTTCTTTTACTATATAAATGCATAATTCAAGAAACTGGAGTATTATTTATTGGTTTGGCTTATATAAAGAAATGTTCTCAGGTCAGAAGAGAAAAAATTAACAAGAAGTTGAGATGTTTGCAAGACCTTGTTCCTGGATGTCACAAGGTAGAACCTTCTTCTGCATATATATATACATAGAGAGAGAGTTATATAAAGTATGAATATCCTGACATGCGTTGTATGAATTTACAGTCAATGGGAATGGCAGTTATGCTGGAGGAGATAATTAACTATGTCCATTCATTGCAGAATCAGGTTGAGGTAAGCTTAATATCCAAAATTCTTTATGATTTTATCTCAGAATTCCATATATAACCAACAGATTGGATTGACAGTTCATTGTTCTTAATCTTTTTTTCTTTTTCCCAAAATTCAGTTTCTCTCTATGGAGCTTGCAGCAGCAAGTTGTTGTTATGACCTCAACTTGGAAACAGAATCTTCTAAAAAGGTTCAGGTGCTTTTCCAATAACTTTTTCAAGCTATTTTTCTGATATAATAATAAAAAGAAAACTTACAAAATCTTGAGTCCTTACTGGGCTGCCTTATTTTGTTTGCCTAACCTATTACAAGAAATGGCCAATAGATTTCTTTTGTAAAAGCAAACTATATCATAAAGTAAACTATATATGCTAAGATTCTATTCGGCAAAAACTTTTTAAGTAGCTTTTAGTATTTTGATCAATTAAAATGTTAAATAATATTTTTTTATAGTGTTCGGTAGCATATCATTTGAACTAGCTTTTAGAGATTAATGTAGCATTTTGTGAAAAATTAACTCATAAAACATTTAGCTTTTAATGTTTTATAAAAAACTACCCAAACAGTTAACAGCTAAATGCTATTAAAACAGTTAACATCTACTAAAACGGTTAATTTTGCCAAACATACCCCGAAAGAAGTACTAGTTTTGTCTTTAAAAGAAAAGCGCTGAAGAGAGGTGTTTGCTTGGCCTTATAAAGCTCGTATGCTTAGTTGATAATGTGGGACTCAGTATCATAACTATAAATATGTCACTAAAATAGTTAGTCTAGGCTATAACCTTCTCTTACCTTGTCAACCTGCAGGATTCTATTCTGCTAGAGTAGACTCCAAAAATATTAAAAATAATATTTCTAAAGGCATCATATTTTTAAAATCGCTCGAAAGTAATACTTAATCTCGATACTCCGTAAGTTGATACGAGAATACCCATATAATGGTGCAGGTTACAAGTTCATCTGGGGCACAGGAGACACAGAAATGGTTGAGAGAAGGATATGGAGAGCTGAGTTATTACCAGTCTACATGGTCCGTTTGACTCCATTTTTGGCTATTACTCTTTTTGTTGTTTGCTAGAAAGCACATGAAAAGCTTCCTATCTCTCTCTCTTTTTTTTTTTTTTTTTTGTGTTCTTTTTCTCCTGAAAATCACCCGTCTGTCTCTGTATATGTAGCAGACATGCTAATGATGTTACATTACTTCACAAAAAGGCCAAGAAACAAAGTACAAAAAACCATTATATTTCTGTTTATTTGTTCAATATTAATTAAAGGATGAACCAATTATCTTTCTCTCTCTCTCTCCTTTCCAATTTTGACTGAAGTAATTTATGTCTTTGATTTTGACCTGTCGGCAACAGCAGTAATAAGCACAGCTGGGTATGACTAGGTCTTGACTTCTCATGGATGGATTGGCTTTTTTTTTTTTTTTAAACACATTTTTCATTAATTAGTTCTATTTTTATATTTTATAATTTTGGCTTTTGTATGGTTTGGTGTTGCTCAATTTTACCAGACACTTGCACATGTGATTTCTGGTTTTAGGCTTGCACTAAGAGAGAATAGTAGAGAGTTTTCAATTGTCAACAGAATCTTGTTCATAAGTAATTAATAACCCTACCATATATGAACATTCCATTAATTAATTAATAATAATTAACTATGTATAATTTAATTATAACCCCTACAAATATGTTTATTTACTCCTCATTTGGTAATCGATTAAGAGCCAGCCCGTAATTAATATTTTAGATTTTTCTCTTATTTAAGATTTTTTGAGAATACATAAAAAAAAGTGTCAAGTCTTAAAATAAAATGTAATGGAAGGAAATACATTTTAATGCATTTAATTACATTTAATTATATTTCATGACACTGTTAATCCAAATGGGTCCATATTTCAATTGATTGAATAAAATGTGAAAGTGATTGATCTATGCAAACACACTTAATTATCCTTTTCAATGAATCAATTTTGTCTATAAAATGTTAACTATTGATCAAAACATTTCCTATGGCCAAATCAATTGTGAACAAAAATGTCCAGTGAACAGCTGGACCAACTATGCATGAAGTACACAGACATTATAAATTACAACAGTCCAAAAGAAATAGACTTTACAAGCAAGTGAATGGCTCTTTCTTTTAATAGCTTTCTGGTGTTTGATATTCTTTTAGGTGGTAAGTTTCTATCACCACCCTCAATACTTGTGATCATTCTAGTGGGAAGCAATGTTCATGGCCACAATATTGATGTTAACAATTGCTCTCTAAATTCAATTAATTCAACTAATAGGATTGTTCTGAGTGGAAAGAACTATACTCCATTGAGTAAAAAGTTAAGTATTCGATTTTTATGGATCAAGAAAATTTCCACTAGAAACCCTTTTCCGATGGATTTCTATCAGATTTTTGTATTACTGATGGGTTTCTATCAGATTGAAAACAACAGTTCTGGTTTTGGACGGACAAGCAGGCTTCCAAATAGAATCACACAGAGGAGTTGTAACATTCAACATAATCAAATTAAGGATTTATCCAAAACTGGTCCTACAAACATAGAGATGAACAGAATCTCATGGATGTTGCCAATTCATATTTCTGAATGATTATAGAGGGGGCACTAAAGGGAGAAAAATTATTATTATTTTTAAATGAAATTAATTACAGATGCATTGCATCCAAAGATATAAGTTAGAAGACAGCTTGAAATGGGCCATATTATGCTCACAAGAGGATGAAGCAACATGGGTTCAAAGATTTCTTAAATGAAAAAGATACCTTAAGAATCTTTAAAAGTTTCTAACATCTACATTACCAGTCTCCATTTCTTGACTCCTTTTTTGACAAATTTTCAATTGGCTTTTTGTGGGTGCATGCACAAATCTAACAGACTATATGTTCTTTCTTCATCTGTGTGATTCCCATGTAGATGCTGCTAGCTTTGAGCTTGCTTGAGTGGTGAGCCTCCCATATATCCTAACTGTCAAAATTCATATACCCATACGTGAAAATAAAATATGGAAGTCGAATAAACAATCTTTAACCCTCGTATTACTGTCGTAGGAGCAATTACGACGAATGGAAGACTCCCTTTGACCACAGCCTAAGAGCTCTCGCCTTAGCAATTTGATGGGGGTAATCCTAAACCCAACAATACACTCCTTTGCGTTTGAAACTCTTTATATTTAAAAATTAATTAATATATAATGGACCCAGGTCTATACAACCGTCATGGGACTCGTCCATAAATTCCTACACTAAATCAGAATCTGTTTAACATGTAATTATAACCTATACTACATGAGCAGAAAACCAGATTTTAAATTTACAGATCGTTTTGATGGAGGTTATTAGGCGGGTTTGTATAGTAAGATAGGGTAAAGAGAGATTATTTAGCCGTTTGAAAAGAGACTTTGAGGCAGTGATGATTTTTTTAAAGTTATTTGAGGGGTTGAAAATTTCATCTAAACACCCTAATCTTTAATCCCCGAACTAGAGTATAAACATGGTTAAAAAATTTGATTTTCCAAATTATCTATAGCTATATTTATAAATCTTCCATGACAAGGGTATTTTCGTAATCTTTATATTTAACATTATCATACCTTATCTACAAATGCAAAAAAAATATTTGCCATACTTTACTATATCTTACATTAATGATTCCTCGATATATATAATTAATTAATAATATCTTTTAGGCTTAATCATATAGTTACCGAAGTAAGTCATTCATAAAATTTTCAATAAGTTAGATCACATCGATGTCTATATTTCCCATGTTCAAATTATGTAATCTTGTTGCATCCACGTACACCCATGTATATATGCACCACATAAGAGTAGGGTAATTTGGGAATAGCAATAAGATCAATTAAGATTGGCCATGCACATTAAGAAACAAAAATAATTGAGAAAGCAAAGCCAAAATTGTAGGGATAGAGATATGTATTTGTATGTAAAAGAACAAAGAAGCCATCTATAAATTTGAGGTGACTCTCAAGATGTTAATGTTTACATGTGTGTACATATCTATACATATGGATCCATCTTTGGTTGTCTACATGTCTTTCTGTCTGGTTGTCTGATCTAATCTTATATTGTTTCTCCTACATTTTGGAAATGTACCACGTAGGTATGCACCCTAATTTTAGGGCTTGTAAGAGAAAATGCCTCTAATAGTGATAAAATGTGCATACATTGGATGTTTACAAGTCATTCTTCTTCCAGTGGATGTATAGTAAAGCTTCATTATCCATTTTAAGTTAGAGTTTTCTTTTTCTTTTTTCTTTTTCAATTCAAAAATTTTAATATGTGGACGAGAAAATTCTTTGCCTCTTTCTTTTTGTCTGGTACATTAGAGTTTAAATGAAATTATATAATATATAAACATAGTTTTATTATACGATCAAATGTTCTATATGATTCTGAAAATCGTTGGGTTATTTATATAAAAACAATAAGATGATTAATAAAAATATAGCTCTTTTCTTTTTAATGATCCTCCTTGTCGTACTCAAAATTCAAATTTAAGCATTGGATTATATTAAATTCTAAATTTTTAATGCAAATATAAGCCAATTTTCACTTTTAGTACAAATTGATGCTTGAATATACAATTTGAATTGGTCTCCTATATTCAATAATGAGTCCATCATCCTCATGGAAAAGGCTTTTAGTTTATCTCCCAAGTAAGGATTTCTGTTATTATTCTCCAAATAATGGCATTTGAATCCTAGTTAATGGTTGAGGCTAATGAATGGAGGTAAAACATGCATTAGAGAAAAGAAAATAATAATAGAATATTACTCTTTTTTTTTTTTTTTTTTTTGAAAGAGAATGAATTTTCTTTTCAATTTGGAAGAAACATGGAAAAAAAAATTATAACAATGAACTAGTGAAGGGGAAATTAATTTTATTTTCTTATCGTATCTAAACACATAAGAGGAAAATAACTTTTTATTTTTTTTTTTTAAAGAAAAAATTATAGTATGATCCTTATAGTTTATGAAATACAATTAGTCCGTCTCTATCTTTTTTAAAATATATCAAGTTGTCCTTATATTTTGCTTCATTTATATTACTTGGTCATTTTGTTTAATTTTTGTATCTCTTCCGTTAAGTCAACAAGAAAATATAAAAGTTAAAAGAGAGATACTAAAATATTATACTAAAAATATTACAGTACAATCCCTATAGTTTGAAAAATACAACCAGTCCATCCCTGTATTTTTAAGAATAAAAGAGATATTTTCGTCATTTCGTAAGGTACTTAACAGAAAACATTTAAAAATTAGATGAAATGACCTTATAATATGTCGGAAGTATACTTTAAGGATGTTTTAATCTATTTTCTAAAAAATATGGACGAACTAGTTATATTCTACGAACTAAAATGATTGTACTGTAATATTTCCTTCTTTAATCCAAAAATTGTTAATTCTCATTAATAGTGCAAAAATAATAATACCTTTTTATAGGGTTATAAAAAAATAATACTTTTTGCAAAAAGAATAATCAAATTAATAGTGCAAGTTTCAAAATAATTCTAAAAATAATGCAATTGCTCGATAGAAGGTTATCGAAACTAAAATTGTCAATGGAAAAATCAAATTTAAAGGGGAAGACCATCCGATGTTCTATCGACAAATTCTATCCAATCCATTAAAAATTTAATTAAATTTATCATTTATTTTAAAAATAAAAATATTAGCTCTAATATTAACAATAATTGTTCTGGGCCCCGAAACGTTTAATTATAATTTTTTTATTCATTATTAATTACAAATTTTAGTTACTCGCATTAATAATTATCTAAATGGATAATTGACAACTGGATGATAAAAAAAGAAAGAGAGAATTGGAAACCAATCTTGGATTATCATTCGAAAGCCCAACAATTGAAACAAAAGGTCCAACTCTGTTAAGTTCAGTCTCATTTTACAGAGAAATGAGGAGAGAGAGAAGTGTTTCGTCTTGTTCCTTGAGAGGCTCAACTTCGGCTTTCTTTAACACTGAAGCACCGTAAACAAACATATTCTACTAATCAGTCATTAATCTTCGATTTAGAAATTTAATTAAGCTCCTTTGCCTTTTATTTCTGCATTATATTGCAGACTTACTGAGCTACAGAGATCGAAACTGTTCGATTCAATTTTCTTTCCCTAGAAGCAAAATGATGTCTCCGAAACCAACCGGTGAAGATAGAGGATCTCCTCATTTCAGGTATTCAAGTTTTTACGCTAATCCTTACCCTTAATTTCTGTTTGTTTCCGAGGAAAATAGTGGAATTCTGCCTAGGAAATTGAGTTTTAAGGCTTTTCTGTTATTGCCATACTTTAAAATGTTTCACATCCTGTTAGCAGTACTTTCTCATTGACCAAACAGAGATTAAGACAGAAATGGATAAGTGGAATGGTTCCTTTTTTTGCAACTTTCTCTTTTAAATTCTGTATTTGGTAGCTAATTTGATCTGTTGTGTTTTAGTGTTGGATTTATTTGAGCATTGCTTGTTGTTAAGAAAATTGAAGTAAGGAAAACTGAGTATAATATGTAGGTTTTGTGCTTTTGATTATTTTGGTTTAGCATATTCTATAAATAAGTGAATAGAAAAATAAATCCTTAAAATCAATTTACAATGGGCTTAATTGAGCTGAGTGTAGCTTTGATAGCTTCTTCCTTAAGTTAGGGAAATGAAACATGTTTTTCTTGACTGTTTAGTCTTTAATGTTCACTTAGATGTGATATACAAAACAGCGGTCTGCATACTTGTTCACTTTAGTATGGTTGACATCGTTTCAAGTCTAACTTAAACTCTGAATCCTGTTTGATGCCGCAAATTTCTTTTTGGTTTAATTACTTATTCATTGTTTACAATCTTTTTTAGTTGGAACAAATGTGTTTGAATGGCATTTTTTTTTGTTTTTATATTATTCAACCGGTTTGTATCATATGATTTTTCTTACTTGGGTCTTTTAATATAGCAAAATTGATTGACAAAAATAATTGTTTTTTTTTTTTTAATTTACAGGCACACCCCTTTGCAGATAATTCATATTATTGGAAACTTCTTGAGAATATGGTCTGTTTACTCCATGTATCGTTATTTGTCTCAAACCGGTGCTTCAGTGGTACTCTTTATCTTTAGTTGTCTGGTTCCATCGTCCATACTGTTCTTAACTTTGCAAAAGCCTTGGAAGGGGAGACCACTCTCTAATCAACAAGTTAAGTAGGAATACCTCCATTTTATTATAATATCCATGTGAAAGAACAGTGAAAAGTATTAGTTAGCATTCTGCAATCTTATATTTCTTACTTGGTGTTTATTGTTGTTTCAGGTAGTGCCATCTATCATAAATGGTGCCATAACAGCTTTATACTTCATCTTGTGGGTAAAGGGACTCAAGTCATGTGGGCCACTTAGGTAGGTTTGTACTTCACTAAGAACATTGTCAATGCTAATGAATTTGTGAAGTATGGAAATTTGAGATAAGTAATCTGCCGAAATTATATAAATCATACTTTATAAATGAAAACTGTTTGTTTATGTGATGTTGGTTGCTATGGGCTTCTAAATTATGTTTAAATATTGAATTATATCAATAGGCTTTAAGGCTAGTCAAGGATTATGTCAGACTATCTGGACTCCCATCAAGTAAGGATAGTGTCTTAATTATTATTTTTGAAATTCTTGTGCTCCCAATTTTAGTTCTCGTGAGTTTTATTTAATTTTAGTGAGGTTTTCTGGAGAACTTGTGAAAGATGTCCATATGTCTTTGATTTTAGATCCATCAAAACCTAGAAATTTTACCTTCAAAACCCTAATTCATTTGTAGATTTAGCATGGTGAGAAGCTTAAAAGTCCAAAGTTTCGTTTAGTAGTGTCGTGGCACTTCTCCAGACATCAAAATATATTTTTCTATTGTTTATCCTCTGTCTTGGTTTTTAAACTTTAAACCGACAATATGATACCCTGTAAGAAAGAAACAAACAAACAAACAGATAGTAGTCTTTGGAAATTTGAAGGAAATCTAGGAAAGAATCTCTTCGCCTGCTACATCATTTTGGTATTTAATCAACCTTTATAGGGGCATCATCCTTCCTTACTTTAATCATGGTATTGCCATGTGTGTATGCAGGCTTATAAGAAGTGAACAAAGTTAGCAGGTATAAACAGTGATATGGATAAAAGATGAAAAATAACTTAAGTATAATCTTGAGAACATGAAGTCCGATTTTAACTGTGGACTTCAAAGCAGGTTGAATGAAATAGCTGTGTAGAACAACTGTTAATGGAATAATTGACAGTTATTTAGGTTGGAGTGGAAATTTTTGTGGAGCAAATTTGACAACATAGCTTCTCCTTTAGTGAGATACAATACATGATGGAGAGGAAGAGTGTTTTAAGAGATTTTTTTTTCTTTCTTCTACTAGTAGGAACTATTACAGGTTTCAATTGAATCAACAATTAGATGACTGGGATTATCGTATTATAAGTATCTCCCCCACCCCATTTTCTTTTCCTCTCTTCTATATGGATGGCTTCAACCAAAGGAGTTTAACCATAATCCATCAAGGTAAATCTTACTGAAAATGGTTTATAATGTATGCATGGTATGATAAAATTGGTTGATCATCGCTTAGTGCTTTATGTGGCATGGGACCTATGATGTTCAACTTTTACACTTGTGTCCAATTTGGTCATGACATGTTCAGCATTTAACATGATAGATTCTTGGTGTGGATCTTCCTTTTTTGTGTTCCAAAACACCATAATCACTTGTCAAATTCTAAGAAAATGAATGGAAACTTGAACTATACTTGTGGGCTGTTCCATTTTTTTTTTTTTTTTTTTTTTTTTTGAAATTGTAGCTTTCTTTTCCTCCTCTAGACAAAGATATTATATTTAGATTTTTGTATAAATAAAGTCATGAAAGTTGCAGCATTCATGAGCCAGATGTATCCTTTTGACATTGATGCACTTTTTGATACTCTTGCTGGTTGAACCAAACTTGATGTTTCTATATCCTTTATCTTGTCTTGTCTCTGCTGAATGGAATGTTGATTACTCTTTACCTGTGTTTTTTTGACCATAAGAGGGCGGGTTTGATGCAAAGTTATACCACTTGTGACCTGGAGTTCATGGGTTCGAACCACAAAAACAGCCTCTCTACAAAACAGTAGGGGAAAGGTTGTGTACATCAACCCTCTCCAAAGCCCTCATATGTGGGATGCTTTGTGCACTGGGTCGCCCTTTCTTTGGTGCTTAATCATAAAACTGCCTGGGTCAATTGGAGTAGTTCTGTTGCTGTCTTTTAACTTGGCATATTTGATATGTTTTTTCAATTACTAGTCTGCATTTTATTAGTAGTTCATTAATTTATTTAACTTTTCATTCTGCCCTAGAGCTATATTGGCGGAGTACTCTGGTGCTGTTCTTGGAGTATTATCTGCTGCATTATATGGTCGACGAAGCCATCTATGGAAAAAGGTAACTCTTTTCTCTCAAAGCAAATAAAAATCCAAAAACTTTATGTTCGGCGAGTTTTACATGTGATTGATGTGAACTTTATGGGTTAAAAGTGTCCTTCAAAATTCTGAAGGCTTTGCCGACGTCTTTGCTACCTGAGCTGCCATAGTGGCGTTTGATGCTTAACATAGATATTAGAATGCTTCATTTATATATATATATATTGCTGATAGGGAACAAAATATTGTAAACTTGTACCAGTGTGCAATTTTGTTTTGGTCAGGTTGGGTACTAAATATAGTTAGGCTTAGGTATGCAGTTACTATCTGAACTGGTATGGTGTAATGCACCAGTCCACCCCTTGGCTTTGATTAAGAAGATATTAATTGTTTTCTCTCACTTATGCATTGGATGTTTTATCTTCTACCAGGTAGGTGGACTGATTGCAATGCTGATGTCTTTCTACTTTTTATCTCAAGGGTGGGCGATGGCTACATATTCTCCGTTTTATATCCTTGTGTAGATTGAATATTTATACCATTTGCATTAATTAAGATTGCTTATTTTTGAGTGTCTTTATTTCCTCTTGTTGGTGATATATTCTTTTGAATTCTCGAAAATACCTCTTGTAAACTTAATGTGAAAATACCATTCAAAGACACTGATGATGCTGAGGACCACACAGAAGAAGTTTTGAGCTTTAAAGATATGATAATTCCAATTCTTGCTGGAATATTATCAGCTTTAAGAAGGGTAATTGCAAGGCGTGTTTCACTCAAGGTACTTATGTTCATCCATCTACACTATTGTTTATTTTCCATTTGGGCAACAAATTAACTACTGTTTTCAGAAATGGGAAGAAGTGGGATTGATAATAGTCATTTATCTGTAACTATTCTTTGATTTCAGAATCAACTTAAAAGGAGGCTTCATGCAATAACAATTACCTCTGCAACGTGTTTTCTGTTTCCTGTGGCCATGTGGGATTTCATTATTGTAAGTCAAATTTAACTAGATAAACATGTTGGGAAATGCCTTATCCAATCACTGTAGCTTTGGCTTGATTAAGAATTTCTTGCTCTTTTTTTTTTTAAATATTTCAGGGATCAACCTCTGATAGCAGCATTGAGTTGCCGTTTTCAGCTTGGGCATTTCTGAGCACTATTCTTTTTGGAGTTATCTTGATATTTTATGTTGATGGTGTTGCAGAGGAGAGGTAAATGTTAATCAGTTACCTATCTGCTGCTCTTGGCTTTTCCTTTTCCCTGTGCTTGGTATTTTCCTATGAACTAATTGTTGTGGATGGAAATGAACATTCATGTTTCGCTGCTTAAGCATATATACACTGCTTTTTTCTTTCTTATGATCACATTCACTGGTGGCTCACAATACGCTGTGCATGGTTCTCTGAATCCTTTGATTTCTCATGTGTTTAATCCTGATCAGTAATACAAAATTCTTCCCTTTGCTATTCCAGCCACTACCTTCTCTGACTTCTTATAGATCATGCATATGTGAGGCACAATCTTCCAAATTTCATTTTGTTTTGTATTCTACTTCATGTGGAGCTGTAAACTATGTGATTATCAAATGTCAAAAATGCCAGATCTTTGACGAAGGATCTTCTTTGAAAAAAAAAGGGTTCTGGAAATTGTTTCTGACAGTGATTTGAAGCCATGAACAGATCCTCACTGTATGATACGGCATGGAAGGGGCATCTTGGATTGTTTAACCATGTCATTTTACTGCTTGTGTCTTTTTCTGTTGATTCTCTTTGGAAAATGTGAAATTGCTTACCTATCCATAACTAGCAAAATGGGAAGTCTTATGTGTAGGGACATCATTTACAAATTTCAAAACACCATTACTGATAAATTCTTTTATGAGAAAAGTCCATACAATTGCATCAGCCATTCTTTTGATTGTAGTTTAGTGATGCTTCGATGGTGGCACCGTTGCATCAGCCTGGATAACCATTTATGACCCAGCCACTGTATTCTACCACTTTGTTACTGTCAAAGGAGTTTACTAATGTGCTTGAATTTCATCTAACATGTATAGATTAGCCTTTTGGCTGGGTGCTCAGGTCCAAAATCCCTTTGCAGTCAAGAGATTATGCATGTCTTCATTTTTTTTTTTTTTTTTTTCTTCTGATGCAACATTTGGAGATGACAATTCCCTATAACTGCAAGTTATATCTGTATCTGACATGCAACAATGCATAAAAGGTTGATGTGATTGTAGGGAATTTTAAGGTTAATGAGTAAACTAATTTTGCCTGTTTGTAGATTGCACATGGTTTTCTCTTCTCCAAGGCACTTATTGGTAGCTGGAGGATGCATCATTATTTTAGAAATTGTCTACAAAATGGACTTCTCTCTACCAGGATTCATCATTTGCGCATTGATTTTGGGCTTTGGTACGTAAACAAGTTCTTTTACTGTGTTCTGTTTGTGTATCAGTGTGTATGTGTAAAGCCTTGGTAGTTGCTAGAAATGGATTACTTGATAATACAAAAAGCAGCCGCTTTGTTTCTTCTGGTCTGACCAATAGACACATCTTATAGTGTGGAATGTTTTTTAAGGAGTTTTCTTTTAATATGAATAATTCTTCTATCGAGAGGATTAAAAGTTAGTTGCATGTCTTCCTATCATTTGACAATTTCTAGATAATTTAAAAAGAGATCTAATATTTTTAGTAATAAAAGGCAAGTTGAGAGGGTTCAGCCTGCTATTTAGTGAAACCTTATTTGCTTTAAGATTCATTTTATCGAACACATTTTTGTTTTTTCTTTAACAAGGTGCCACTTAGCATGATGATCTTTTTTTTTTTTTTTTTTTTTTTTTTTGACATAATGGGTAGCCATTTCTTAGGCCTACATTCTTTCTTAAATTGTTGTTTTTTGTTTTTTTTTTTATGGATATCGTATCTATTTTCCTTGTTCTTTTCCTTTGTATTTTCATCAGGGTTTTCAATGGTTGGAGGATGTTTCCTTCTTTTATTTATGTTTTCTTTTCTCACCAGAGATGATAAATTAGCTGAAGAAATAAATATATATGACGAGGTAACTTCGATAGGGATTAACTCTAATATCCAATCTCACATCTAAAGTTCAGTGAATGAGTACCTTGTTTACAAGAATCAAAGTTAGAATCTAACGATAACATGGAGTTCAAAATTTTGAATCACATAAGTGGGCCTTGTTGGAAAAGTTTTCTTTTGGAATAACACTCAACAGAAATAAAAAAAACTTAAACACAAGCATATTACAAGAAGAACAAATTGAACACGTTGATTTGGTCTAGACTTGTAGGAAGAACATTCATGTTAATGTCTTGTTTGATGTCTCCTTTGCCCCCATCCCACAGTATTTTTGTTTTTTTGATGACATCTAATATGTTCAATTGTTATAGGCATATATCAAGCCACCTCTTTGGAACGAAGTAAAAAGGGTTCTTTGCAGCATTCAGACCCATCAAATGGCATTCTGGAAGAAGAAATACAAATGGCTTCACTGCCAACTTGAAAGCATCAACGTTTCTCTTTCAAGATCATCGGATATACACAACACTTTGAGCAAGTTTCACAGCAAGTAAACTGTTTTTCTTTAACATGCTTATCACCTTTTCTGATGCAAATGAAGCATTAAATTGAATATTGAGGAAAAATGACAAGTCTATAGTTAGATACTCTTACATGCATAATTCTCATTGATGGCTGACTGGTTGTAGGAAAGTGTATAGAAATCCTGTAAATGCATTCGAAGCACTTGATTTTTTGATCTGTTGTTGTAGCCTTCATATTTCTAAACTTACCCAAAACCATCTAATTCTGGGCTTATACTCCCCATATCACGTGCATGTTCACCCATGCTCTGCCATTTTCTGTAATTTTTTTTTTAGGAGATCGAGTTTGATTACTGTTTATCCTTTATTTTATTTATTTATTTATTCAATCTTACTGTTTATCTTTGATAAAACTACTAAATTGGTCTACGGAAGATAGATATTGGCTATTTTGCATTTAGAGGAATCATGCATCGCTGTGCTATTCTTTTTTTTCTTTTTTTTTTTTTTTTTGTCAATATTAGAATCTGATCACAGGGCAGCAGCTTGCAGCATTAGATGAGAATAAATATAATCTTTTTCCTTCCCACTTTACTAATCTTGGAAACTAAACTCATAGTCGTTTACTTGTATCAATGACGAAATATATCTTCCAATCCATGAAATTCGAAACTTGATCGTCGATACAGGGTATTTAACTAAAAGCACTAAAGCTATATTTCTAGTCTACCGGTCTTATTTTTCTTTTTCGCGTATTAGTTTTGTTGTGTGCATAATTTCTCCTCTCTAAATGTGATTCTGATGAGATTTTGCCATTATAGCTCAAACGGCAGGCTCAGTGGTGGAGACAACTTGCATTATAACTGAACTAAACTTTATGTTTTTGGAGTTTGGTAGCCCTACTTTTTAGAGTATTAGAGGAGAGGGAATTCTACTTACTGTTAGGCTGAACATGCGAATGGTGGTTTTGATAGCTCATATTGTTACTACTCATGGCCTAATCTTATTAATCCGTTTTTTACTAGTCTTATTAATTGAGTCTTTATTTGGTAAAGATCAAAATTCAAACCTTATTAGTAGCAGTCCTTTCTTCTCTCCGGAATTACCTTTTTTTAAAAATAAAAAATAAAAAAGGGAAAAAAGGAAGAACGGGGGAAGGACTAGTGGACCTTATTTCTCCTCTTAACCAATAAAATCATTCAAAGATAGATTTTCTAAATTTGCTTCTTTTGAAGGGAAAATGGTCCCTAAGCCTAAAAAAGAATTAGCTGCTTATATAAAAACAAATTCTGGTATGGACATGCTTCACCTCATTGCCAATAAAAATAACGTGTACACGATCTGCAATATTGATGAAGATAAGCTAAAAAACATATCCATAAATAAAATGCTAAAGAACGCAAATGCTACTAATTTTTCAAATTAGAGATCTTAATTTTGAAATTGAATTGAACCGGTTCACTTAATAGTGTACAAAAGAATAATCAATCAGGTGCCATGTTTGGTACTTCTTGCAGTTTTGGTTAGTGCTTTGGTCATTACATGAGTAAGAATTCCGATGGGGCAAAATAGCAGACAAAGAGAAACAGAATGTCGAGTCTCAATTTCATTTTCCAGTCCATCATGAAACACTTGCCTGAGATAAAAACAAAGCAGTATATACATGTTTAAAAAACTGAGGCATTTACATTTTTAAAATAATAACTAAATATTATAATTAATCGTCCACCCATGGTTGCGGGGGCTGCAATGT
This sequence comes from Jatropha curcas, assembly GCF_041381405.1. NCBI lineage: Eukaryota > Viridiplantae > Streptophyta > Magnoliopsida > Malpighiales > Euphorbiaceae > Jatropha > Jatropha curcas. The sequence goes on from NC_143154.1 coordinate 26,093,940, forward strand.
AAATTTAATTTATTTGAATATAGAAATATCACAAATAATTTTAGATTCTTTGTGAACCAAATAAATAAAAAAAAGAATTATATTCCTAGACCTGCAGTTCATTTCCAATTTCAATGCAAACCAAAAATGAACTTTAAGGGAGGAGAAGGAAGATACCTAGCAGCATAGAGGTCAACAGCTAACAAGTGAATCCATGCGGAAGCTAATGTCATCTCACTTGAGAACATCTTAGCCATACCAGGCAACTGTGTAGAGTTAAATCAACAATGTGAAGGATAGTAATTTTAATTAGGGATTTGCTTAGAAATTTAAGAGAAGTACAGTTATTTATGTTCTGTATGTACCTCTGGCAACCAGTATTTACTTGCAAACATCAGTCGTAGCGTGTCCGGCGTCCAAGAGAGGCACAGTAGATATGCATATAGAAGTGCAAGCACAACATAAGGTATGCTACTTTCCATCGAATTTCTAGTCTGCACTATAAGCGATCAAGTCAATTGTATCCAAAACTTCTAAACAAGGCTTGAAGCAATCCTTGTCTGGAAAAGTAGTATCGAGTTGAAAATTTACTAGAAATGCATTTGATTACATTCGACTATGGAAATTGTAAATGAAAATTACATATTTAAGAATCCAATTCAACAAAAATAGTGACTGTAGTGCATTAAAAGCACGACCAAGCAAAACCAATGTTTAAAAAGAAAAAAATATGAATATAGTAAACTTGAGAATTCCAAAACAAATATAGAACAGCATACCAATTCTGCTTTAGGAGCTACAACCATGAGCGTGTAAAAGGGGAGAACAGCTGCAGTTCCCAGAGTGAAAACACTGCTAGCAATTTGAGAACTTGTCAACCCTGCAGTGGAATGCAATAATAAAAAAAATATATTAAAAACAATCACAGTTAATAGCATTTCCAAGTAACATTGCATTTTGAAAGAAATAACATTCATAGTAGTAAAGAATAACTATATGAGTTCCATATATTCTGGTTTATAACATGAACTCTCCTGATAGTTCATAGCAAATAATGCCTCAATTCAATAATTGTTTTTTTTTTTTTGTATAAACAAGAGGTTTTAATCTTCAACTGACCATAGAGCTTAAAGATTTTTGGCCCACCTAGCAAAGTATGCTTCCTGGGAAATTGAAGTCGCTTACCACCCAACTAACACACCTTTTGGTTATGGTTATAGAACAGAAGACTAGAAAAGAAATGATCTTGAAGCCCACTTTCCTTTTCTATTATAGAACAGAAATGCAAGGAGAAAACTAACAAAACAAATCAAGAATCTCCATTTCCCAAGAAAAGAAGCACCAACTACGTTTGTGATACCACCCAACTAACACACCTTTTGGTTATGGTTATAGAACAGAAGACTAGAAAAGAAATGATCTTGAAGCCCACTTTCCTTTTCTATTATAGAACAGAAATGCAAGGAGAAAACTAACAAAACAAATCAAGAATCTCCATTTCCCAAGAAAAGAAGCACCAACTACGTTTGTGATGTAAATAGTGCAAATTTTTGGAATTTTTTGCATATAAACCCCCACAGAAGAAAATAAAGGATAATTGAAAATTGCTGGTAAATTTCCATGAAATATTGGTAATGAGTACCATAGACAAAAGGGATTACATGATGCATATACTCCTGAGCGTTTTTGGTAAACAATGGATCGTGCAAGTTTTGGTTGAATGGTAATTCTTGAACCTCCAAGAAAACTCCAGCTATTAAGTAAGTCAGCTTCCACTCTTGCAATTCTTTGGCCAAAAAGTTCAGTGCTATCACTTTTGAGAGAAAAGAAGAATTTTGAACCACCCTTCTCCACAGCGGGCCGCCATCTTATAATCTGCCTTGGGTAGTCAATCTATAGGAAATGAAATTTAAACCAAAATCTCTTAAAGCTCATAAATGAGAACCGAGTTAATCCCCTTAGTTGTCCACTAGTATTAATCTAAACCAAAAGAAAATTCAGTGAAGATGGATTTGCAGAACTGAAGATGGATTCTTATTTCACAAATTTCCATTTGAAATCCAACAGAAATTCCTCCAAGAAGTAAAAGTCCAACTTCTTTCATATTAGAAAAAGCTAGCTGAAGAAACAAAATAACAAAACCCAAACGACATCCAAGTAAATACTAGCAATTCAATAATAACAATATTTCTCCACACACCCAAAAAAGGAGACTCGATCAATTACCTAAAAAAAATATGAAAAAAAAAAAAAAAAAAAAAAGAACACCCATACCTTAGTTGGGATTTGAGAAAGGCACAAGCAAGAAGAGAAGGCCATGACTGATGCAAAATAGAGATACCCAACAACAATGATGGCCTCCTCATTCGGTTTAAGCTAATAATTTAAATAATTAAAGGCCAAAACGTTGAGTTGGGTATTTCCCACTACAAAGGAAAATAGGTATAGGCAGGCAAAAAGCTTAGGAAGGAAAGGCAAGAAGGAGAAAAGGAAAGCCCCACATAGCGCACTAAAACAGCAAGAGTACACAAACAGTCTACTACATGTTCAACTAATGAATATACAAATAGACTAATACCAGTGTAGAGCAAACACTGTAATGGAGTGAAATATATAAAAGCTGTAAGTAGTCTAAAGATGGAGATAGAAAGGGTTAAAGGACCCACCGGCACAAAATCATTTGTTGTTTTGTGAGTATTTGCAGATGGATGGATAGAGTTATAATTTGGGTTCTTGTCTTTTTTATAATTTGCTTAGATGGTTTTGATTACTGCACATGGATTATGGAGTTCTTGCATGTTGCAAATCTCATATTTTTTCTTTGTTTATTATTATTGTTTTTGGAAGCAAATTCCATTAATGTTGTAAGGTTGCAGCCATGTGTTTGTTTAATGCTGATGAATATGGCTTCACATGGGATTTATTAATAAACTGACATGCAAATAATCATTTGCTTGTTTCTCTCAATTTTTTTTTTTAATTTTCTTTATTAATTTCTCTCTTGTTTCTCTTAGTTTTTTTATAAGTTAAAAATTCCTATCCGAGTTAAGATTCATCCTGGATTATCAGAGATCAGAGTTGAAAGATCCATTCCTGAGAAAGGGTCTCTCAGTATCTTCTATTTGCTATTTGTAATAATTGGAATTTGGTTAATGAAAATCCTAATATTTCTGAAAAAGAAAAAAAAAACTAATAATCCCATAACAGTATTTTTTAGTTTAACTCCAATAACACTAAACATTAAATAAAGACTCCCATCCTTTAAATTAACCAAATATAGTAAAATTTGATTTAAAATAATTTATTTTATAAAATTAAAGCACATTATTTGAAATATATTTTTCTCTGTCTAAAAATAACAAATAATATAATCAATTATAAAATTTTAAAATTCAGTTACAGTAAAATTTCAATCTTTTGTTGCTGATTTAGGTTTTTCCTTTCCCAGTTGGAATTTATATAGATTCTTATGTTTAATTATTAGATATATTCTATTTTCAGCTGATATTTGATTTTCTCTATTGGAAAGGATGAATTTTTGTATCAATATAAACATGGATATGATTGTACTGGATATTATTAATTGTCTTTTATTAAATTATTATCATTTTTTATTACTACTAATAGGCTAAAGGGCTAAAAACAATATATTTATTTAAAATCTATTTTTATATTAAAGTTGAAATTATTATTATTTTTTCTTCCACTGCATTTTATTTTTCTTGACATCACGGGTTAATTACGAAATCTCTATTAAATCATAGATTTTTTATTAAAAAAAAATTAAGAAAATCGCATTATGAAAAGATAGACTCCTTTATAATTTTAATATTAAAATTAAAATATTTATATTTTATTTAGTAATTAACTAATTTTTTTAAAATAGATTTTTGCTTTTTTAATAAAGAAAGGGGTGATGTATGGCACGAAAATAAGTAAAGAAAAAGCCCAAAACAAATTTGAATCATGGGCTAGTGTTTCGGCTATCGCAAGCAATGTGGTGCCCTCCAGCTAAGCCCGCCGGGCAATGTGGATCACGGGCCTAATCAGATAACGTAATCCAATGCGGGTGATGACATCTTTCAGTTAGATTTGAGCTAAACTCCCACATCGTTCAGTTAAAGGAATTCTCAGTCTTCATAATGATGTAAGTCCAACAAAAGAGTGTCCCTTCGGGGACATCTGATAAAATTGGAACGATACAGAGAAGATTAGCATGGCCCCTGCGCAAGGATGACACGCACAAATCGAGAAATGATCCAAATTTTTTTTTTTCAACCCCTTCAAGATTCAAATTAATCTCCTTTAAGGGAAAAATTACATTTTGCAAATCATTCACTTCAAATAACATTATTTTTTGCAATTAATAATAAAATTTTAATCATAATTTTTACTTTCTCTATTTCATTTGAAGAGTGACTTTAGAAATATTGTTTTTATTTCACTTGATTCCCTATTTTCGAAAATTAGAAAAGTAATAATTATTTTCCCTTTATATTTTTATTAACTCCATTGGATTAATAAAATTGTCTTCTTTATCACTGTTTTTTTCTCCTAAATATAAAAAAAAAAGTGAATATTGAGATAATTTGTCAAAGAGTAATTTAATCAATTAATTATTTTAACTGAAGTTGTATATTTTTTTTTATGAAGTAAAATGGAGTTTATTATGTAATAATAAACTAAAACATTTAAAATGTCATTATAATGAAATTCCAGCAGCTACACAAAATCAACAATGAAAAAATGACTTAGATATGATAAGAGGAAGGTAGATTATGGAAGAGTAAAAATACTCGAAGACAAGAGAACCTTGGAGAAATTAACTTTCTGGAAATTTAATTGAATGTTGTACAAGATTAATCAACAACACATTATTTTTTTTTCTAAAAAAATAAATAAATTAAAGATTGCCTTTTTTGCAACGGTGATCAAGCCAGGAAATAATGTCATGAAGAACTTGGAAAATGATGTCATCTGGTTCACCTTCAAGAAGAGAATGATAAGCATCTTTATAAAGCTTGAGCTTCTTGTCTGAACTACTTGCCTTCTCATACAAAGCCTTACTCACAGATGGATCTGTTACAATATCAGCTTCTCCATGCAGAATTAGTAATGGCAGAGAAACCTACAAATCATACCCACAATTTTCAGGGAGCTACTAACCAAACGAGAATGATTATGCTAGATCTGGTCTATGTGTCTATTGCGTACACGTGGACCAAATTAAAAAAGAGTATCTTCTTTTGAAAATGATGTTCTGATTATTCATTTTAGAGAAGAAGAAAAAAATAAAAAATGAGAATCTGTGTCGCGATTGATTTGGTACATGAAGAGATCCATTACACCGAATCTAAACAAATTATATTTTAGATAATAATATAGCACATGTGTATAGGTATGACCATGATTCTAAAACCGTCAGTTTCGATTTCAAAATTGTCGATTCCAGTTATAAAAAGATTGAACAGAAATCGAACTGCTTTTAAACAGTTTCTATAGCGATTTTAGAACCGTCGATTTCGGTTAATCCAAAATTATATAATTTATTTCAAGCTTTTTAAATTTTTTAGATTTATAGCTTGAATAAATTATACTAATAACTATTACTATTGAAAAAACCAATTTAATAAAAATACTTAAAAGTTATTTTAAAAATTGTAATAAAACAAAAAAAAAAATAAGTTGAAAATTTATCTAAGAACATGTTTTTTAAAGAATCACCAATTTTAAATCATAACCGTCGATTCCGATTTCACAAAGTGAAAATTTGAAAACCAATTTTAAGTACGTTGAACATAGTTTAGTGCCGGTTTTAACCGGTTCGGTTTCAATTTAAACCGAACTATGGTCATGGATACATGTGTATATCTAACTAATAAAAGAAATAATTAAAAATAAAATAAAGAAATGAAAAGGAAAACGAGATGCCTCTTGTAATCGTGGTTCAAGCTCTTGGGTGGTTCTTAAGCACTCTAAAGCTGTCCAGAGGCGAGCTGTATCCTTGTAAGCAATAACATTATATGCTGCCTGCACTTTGTATAAAATTAATTATTTTCACATAAAATTAAGTTAGAAACATATATCTTATACAAAAAATATATTACCAATTCTTGCTTTTTTAAGTCTCTGAAAGCCATCTTGACAAAATTCTTATGTGGGACTATTTTTAGCCTTGGAAACAAATAAGCTATGCCTGTAAGAATTTGTACCACTATCCATGGTGGGATCATATTATCTGCAAACTAAAACAAAGCCAAAAACAAAAAATTTTTGAAAATGAAATTAATTAAAGCTTATAATATATATTTTCTAACTAACAAATTAAATTAAATGTAATAGTTGATGAAAATAAAATTACTTTGCACATAGGTGCAACAAGAATGGCACCACTCCATGCTTTTGGTTGTTTTAGGTGCACCTTCAACGCTACTGCTCCCCCCAGTGACTGCCCAAATAGGTAACTTGGGAGGCCTTGGAATTTGGGGTTCTCTGCCACCAAAAATCAAATCATTTTTGCATTTAATCTGCGGCTCCAATTGAACTTAATTGAATTGAATAAACGGCACAAGTTGTGCCGGACACAATCTGAGTACGTTTACAATTATATATTTAGCGTGACATCAATAATATTTAGATTGCTAAAAATTTTTTAAGAGCATTATAGTCTTTTCGCTCGTGTTGAGCTTGGCGTAAGTTATATAAAAAATGTTTGACCATCAATTTTATACCTTTGATTATAGAGAAATGTTCTGCAACATCAGTGACAAGCTTATCAAGGCTTGGAATATAGCCATGAAGACCTTCTGAAAGGCCAAACCCTGGATAATCCATTGCAAACACTCCATAGCCAGAAGCTGCTAATTTTCTTGCAATTCCTACAGGAAATGATGAAACAGTACTATTTTCAACATGGATATACAGATAAATACCAAACCCTGACCACATTCGTCTAATGCATCGAAAAATATTATTTTCAATATTTTAGAGCGTTTTCCGGCGGAATCAAACTGATAAGAAAACAGAACTTTCATCCTTAATGATTGGATTAACTTCATTAATTTCCTATCTATAAAAATAATTAATACAATTAAACACTAAATGAATACCTTCAAACACAAAAGTGCATGTTTCACCATAACCATGACAATAGAAAATCAATGCCTTGGGGGTAGAATTCTCAGGAAGCCAGCTTTTTGAAAATATTTCTAGTCCTCTGGAATTAGCTTCATAAGACTGTTCAAACAATGTAATAAAAAGATTAATTATATATATTATAATATGAGTATAGTCTTTGCATGGTTTCACAGACCTCTTCTATCTTTAAACCTTCATATGGTATCTGCAATAAAGAAAAACAAAATGAACAAAGTAATTAACTAATAGAAAAAAAAAATTAACAGAATACTAAAACCTTCATTAAGCAATGATCAATCCCAAGCTGAATCTGCCTGAATGCCTCTCTGGAATGCCTTCTTTCTCGTGCACTGTCCATTTTAGCTTCCAAGAACTTGTCCAGTTCCTTACAGATCCCTTGGAACTTCTCTGCTGCCTTCACCATTTTGAGAGAAGAAACGCTCTCTCTTAGTCTTGTGCTTCTCTACTTCTTCCTAAGTACTTAATTTGTTACTTATATATATATATATATATATATGGTAGTTGTATCTGTTTTTTTGGGTGCATTGAAAGTTTTCAAAATGAGAAGAATTAAATATTCATTTTACTGCAAAACGAGAAAACTACCAAAAATTAATATATTGTTTTTTTTTTCTTTTTAGTTTTCCAATTAGAATCAAACCACAACCAGGTAGAAGTACACTTAATGTCACAGTTCATCATTTGGTTGGAAATAAAATTTATAGATTTAAAGAGTAGTTTTAATATAAAGTCAAGAAGTTTAAATTCCATTATTAATAAAAAAAAACAATATAATTTCTCTTACAAAATTATGGTATTAAGGCTGTGAAGAAATTTATTAATTTAGAGAATTGTGACTTATATTTTCTTAACCAAATAAAAGAATATCCTTTCAAAAAAAAATAAATAAAAGAATATGATATATTCATAGAATAATTTAAATTGCACTGTCAAATTTTATCAATTCCAATGGTCTCGTTGTAATTAGAATTGGAAAAATAATAATTTTAAAAAAAATAATTTTTTTTCTAAAATTTCTATTTTAATATGTAAAATTTCATAAATTAGAAAATGTTATTTCTTCAAATATTTCTTGTTTTTAATTAAAAAAAAGTATTAGTTGGAAATAATAATAGCAGTGTGTAGGTAGAGTATGAATATGCTATTAAAATTGTAAAAACCAACTGGACTCAATTGAATTGTATTTAATGACTTGCAGTATTTAATAAAAAATAATTTTTATTCCTTCTTTTTTTTTTTTTTTTGAAGGAGTAAATGTTAGAGCACACTCTGGCAGATTTATTAATTGTCACTGCTTATATAAACAATGCATTTAAATTTCATATTGGAGTAGAGAGAGATGACTATTCATTATTTTTTTTTAAAGGAAAAATCCAAACTTCATTAATACAAATGATAACATTCAACAATATATTCGGGAATCTTAAACCACGCTCATTTTAAGCCACGCTCAAAGATGAGCGTAGCAAATAGATGCTCTCGCAACCGAATGAGCAGCTATATTTATTTGTCTCTTAATCTATTTAATTTTGATATTAAGCCTATAACTTAAAAAACTGTATACAATAAAAAAGAAATAGACCAAAATAGAAAAATCTGAAGTATTAGAGTTCAAAGCCTGAACTTATCTGTGAGTCCGAAAAAATAGAAGTTGTCCTAAAGATCAATATTCATTACAACAAAACAAGAAATCATTAGTAGAAGTTGTCCTAATTTGCTGTTCGTATGACATTTTAATAGGGATTATTATTTTTCCCTTGTATTTCTATTTTTTTCATTACAAGCACAAAAATTTTAGATTTATAAATGAATTTTGTGGAATTCATTTATTCCAAACAAGGGATTAGTCTCGAATGCATTTCTTCTAATGATCAAAAGTAGATATCTTCACCAAAACTCATACTCTTAGCTATGAGATTTAATTAGCAAATTCAAATTACCACCCACAATTCCATCTTAGGTTTAAAAGGAGTTATTAGCATATATTTTGTGATTGTAATAAGACTTCGTTCCATAATACTTGTCACATTTGAGAAAATAATTTGTTCTAAAATACTTATCACATTTGTGATTTCAAAGAGTAATAAATATTTTTTTTCATATTTACCCTTTATATACAGCCAATAATTATTACTTCAATTTAATGGTTTTCTTGGATAATTAGTATTAAATTAAAGATAATATAATCAATTTATCAATAGTTTATTATAATTTAGACAAATTTAATGGTTTTTTTAAGGGACGTAAAATTTCAAATGTAACAGATATTATTTAATAAAAATAATATAATTAACATAAAGTATAGCATCAATTTAAGCTAGAATTAATACCATCTTAGCCTTAAATAAATTAACTTAATTTTTTTTATTTAAGTGAGGACTTTGTGTATAAAAAACCTAACACAAACGTAGCTAATGGTACAATTTTCTTATTCATAGTACAAGTTATTGTCATCTAAATTGTTATAGTGTAATCTAATTGACATTAATTAGCAATAAGAAAAAGGGAAAGCAATGGGTGCTTGCTACGGCAACTTGAAAAACAAAAAGAAAGTCAAAGTTACAATAATTAGCACGGTTGCTGCTGGTCTGGTTAAAATTTTCTTTTACTGTTTTATTAAAATAATAAAAGAGAGATGGGAGAAATCAACCAAAGCACTTTTATGACTAAGGCATGGCACGGAAATAAGTTTGCCTTATACCTAAATTAAACGTATTATGATTGAGTTTGAATAGATTCGTGTGACTTATATATAACACAAGTTTAAATATATTATTTTACGAATTGATTTATACAATCCGTCTAATCTATATAATTATATATATATAGAGCGATTATATGTGTCAAATTTTATGATTAATGTACTACCCATTTAATTAAATTAGTTGTATTTTTTAATCCATTTATGACTCATTTAATTAAACTAATTATACATATCGTATTTTTGTCACTCGTTTAATAGATTCGAGTTTTAATAAATTCGTATCATAAAGGAGTGACTCGTATATAACACAAGTTAAAACATTTCATTTTACAAATTGACTTGTATAATCCTATATATATATATATATATATATATATATATATATCAAGCGGATTATACGTCTCAAATTTTATGACTAATATATAACCCATTTAATTAAACTAGTTGCATTTTTTAATCCATTTATGACTCATTTAATTAATCTGATTATACATATCGTATTTTTATCACTCGTTTAATTTTTGTGTCGTGTTCATCTTTAAATATTTGATATGATTATTAAATTAATCGCGTTACGTGGTGTTGCTAACATGTCTAACAGGATTTTTTCATCTCTCCTCTATCAATCAAATATCATTTCTAATACGGTAATATTTTGACAAACGTACATATTATATTAATATCTGATTTAACTTCTCTCCAAATTTAGTTTCGAAAAGTTGTTATACCCAATAATTTTGCGATGCGATAAGATCTTGTCGTCTTAACAGACAAATTAATAACGTTGTAGTTCACATCATATATTTAATTTGTGTAACATTGTGGAGGTTGGTCCTCGTCCTCCAACTGTGTACCAACACAAGTTGCTATCATTAATATAAAATACCAGTTGCAAATTTCCGTTACTTTCGTGTTATATCCTTTTATTTAAGTGTTTTTAAAGATAATAACTCTATAAAGTTTAAGAAAATTATTAAATAATTCTAATTTCAAAATATTATAATTCATTAAATTTTTAAATAATTAATACTGACATATCAAGAAATAAGCATAAAATTAAAAGAGAAGTAATTAATTCTTAATTTTTTGAAAATGACATATAAAGTGTTTTGAAATAGAAACGGATTATTAAATAAGTTCATTCTTTGTCCAAATTTACTTTTTTTTATATATATGTTTAATATTCATTAGTATTTAAGAACATGTGATGAACATGTTTATTCAATATAGTTTAGTTAACTGTTTTTTAATAATTATAATTGAAATCTAATATAAATTTCTAATAGATATTTAAAAAATTATTTTGTTAATTTTAACAAAATGAAGAATTGAAATTTCACCAATATAAATTTTTCAATATAATTTTGCAAAAAATATATATATAAATTAACATTGGATAAAATAAAAATTAAGCATAACGATATGTGAAAATGGATAAAATAAAGAATAATTACATTTTATATATTAATAATTTTTTATAATAAAAAGTAATAAGAAAAAAAAATTGAATATGAATTTTTCGTTTGCCATATAAGTAAACTTGTAGTATTAGAAATAGAAATAAAAAAATTTGCAAGCACAATATGAAATAAAAATAAAAAGATCAAATAAAATAAATTTAATAGCTTTAGTATGATTAAAAATATTTAAATTATTAAAAATATTCAGTTTTTCAGTTTTTATAATTCAGTTTATATTCTGTTTCGCCTTATTATAATTCAGTTTTTATCCTCAAAAAAATATTATTAAAAATATTCATAATTATTAAATTATATATTATATTTCATAATCATCTATTTTTCTTAATTGATTCGATATAATTAATAATTTTTAAAATATTCTTAATTGTACAATTACAATAATGTTACCTTAATCCCTGCAACTCAGATAGCCTCAAATAATTAAATACTAAACTATTTATAATTTTTTTAAAAAATTTATATTTATTTAAATATTCAAAATTAAATATTCAAAACTCAATACTGAAAACAAAATTGAAGGACCAAAACGAAAAAAACTAAAACTTTCAGTTATTTTTTTCAGAATCAAAACACAAAACTGAAACGAACCAAATAGAAATTTTTTATTTGATTCTAAAAATTAAGCTTCTTTTTTCATTTGGTGTAAAATTAGAGTGATAATTAAATAATGAAAAAGTTAATTATTGTAAACAAGCTCAATGGACCTTTCCTATTAAAAACTGACTGTCAAAGGTAAAAACCTTTGATTCAAAGTGAAAAATGTGAATAAATACAATGTTTTAATTGTTTATGTACATGAAAAGGACCTTATTTTTCAACAATAAAACAATCTGAGCATACTCATTTTTCTTTTATTTTTTCTTTTCAATGTTTATGCAGTAATTGAATTAATAGGTAACTAATCAGCAGGTAATTGTTTCTTTGTATGCTCATCAAGCCAAGAAATGATATCATTAAAAACTTGAATTATCACTTCATCTGGCTCACCTTCAAGAAGAGAATGTTGAGCATCCTTATAGAGCTTAAGCTTTTTGTCCGGATTACGAGCTTTCTCGTACAATGCCTTGCTTACAGATGGATCTGTTACAATATCATGCTCTCCGTGTAGAGTTAACAGCGGCAAAGAGACCTGTAATCATAGCAAATGTTTTCCATTAATTTCTAATAAACTCAATTCTCTTGGATTGATCTCCTCACAAGGATTCCTTAAATCACTAAACCTTTATTCATAACAGTGTTAACTCTTTTCCAACCCCTTCAAGTATATCATTCAACATGCTAAACACAACGCAGCTTGGATCTAGTTCTAGGTAGACAATAAGTATCACAGCTTGTTATGTAAACAATATGCTAACAAATGGACAACTTAGACATCTGATGGTAGACCTCAGCGATAATGAGCAGAGTAAACGGAATCTCATTCTAGCAAGAAATAATGAGTAAAAATAGAATAATGAACAATTTGTTAAAATCTCATAGCATGCAATAAAAAATAGGAAAAGAATTGGCAGACATACTTCTTCCAATCGCTTTTCTATCTCTTGAGTGGTTCTGAGCAGCTCTAAAGCTGTCTTCAACCGTGGCTTATCCTTGTAAGCAATAACATTGTAAGCTGTCTGCATTTGAAAAGAGGAAGAAAACGCTTGGGATAAATATCCAACCAAAATAATGAAAGTGAAGGAAGATCAAAAGAATAATGAGACACCAAAGCTTCCGGTATGCAATTATAATCAAGAAGTTCCAAACAATACAACCAGTTTTTATGATTTTAGCACTGATCAATCTATTCAGAGTAAAAAGATGTACCAGCTCCCGCTTCTTTACTTCCCTAAAAGCTGCCTCAGCCAGATCCTTTTGTGGAACTAATTTTTTTGTTGGAAGAAAATTGGCCACCCCAATCAATAGTCTCTTCACTACCAATGGTGGAACCATGTCATCTGCAATCTATAATAAGTGGTTCAGCTTCTGTAAGGCAAAAATTGCAAAATCATCAAGATACTGACATTATAAAGTTGAGAAAAATACTTTGCACATAGGTGCCACAAGAATAGCGCCATTCCATGCATTGGGTTGTTTTAGGTGCACCTTCAGGGCGACAGCTCCACCCATTGACTGCCCAAACAGGAAGCTTGGTAGAGTACTAATGCTCGGGTCCTCTGCCATACAAATGAATCCGAAACATAAATAAGGACAGGCCATAATCTGATGTCATATTTGCATTCAGCCACAAGCAGACACACAGAGAAAGCAAATATTATACATCATTGCTGCTTGCATACATATAATTCTTGACATTGAATTCTTGAGTTATAAAACCTGATATAAGGGAGACCTTGTCCAAAACCCAATCAACAAAAGAGCAAAAACTTGAAAGACAAAAAACAAGAGAAAGTGACCAAAGGAGGCTGCTCTGTATGCAATTGAATCCTCCATATCATAATCAAAAAAGAAAAATGCTCAATTGGTGCCTTAACTTGGTAATAAAAGTGAGGTTTATCTAAGTGCGAACGCTCAGGTACAAATTTCATCCACAACAATATCCCTTCACCAATCCTTTGAAAAAATGAAGGGAGGAGGGGGCTTTGGGCTTTTGAGTGGGTTCATAATTCAATTAAGAAATTGATAAGGAATTGCAAAGAGGACGTGTAGATCATTGCCAGGAGCAAGTACTAGATGAACCCACTGGATGAAACTAGATTGCAAATACTTTTTCCTTGAAGGCAAAAAAAAAATCCTATATACAGCTTGAACATTGGAAATTGCAACCCATTCAGCTCTTACCTTCATCATAATTATTTTTCTAGAAGAGCTGCACACTGTGTTTTTGAGGAGGTCATTTCCCCTAACAGAATCAGGTCATCCTAGAGAGCTACCACGAGAAATCAAGTACATTTTTTGAAAAATATATAGAAACTGAAATTGCAAGGTTATGAATTTTAATCATCATCTACTGATTATCTACGGTAATCAATATATGCATCTGGATTAACAGAATACATGAACATTTTTGGTTTATAAAGTCTTAGTCCTTACCAGAATATGAAAATAAGAAATGATCATAATAAAAGAACCAGAAGAAAATTTGTGCAATTAGTACATTCATAGCATAAAAAAAATGACGACAGCAGATATATCATAAACACACAAATCCAAGTATATTTGACACATGAAACACTAATTTTCCACAAGATGGGTGACTGGATCCACGCCACATCACATGCATATTAGTGATGGATGTAGAGTAGTAGCATGGTCCAGCTGCCCAGCGTGAAAATGACCAAACAGCCCAAACTCTTATCTTATTTTATATATATCTAATCCCTGCTCAGATTTAGAATACATCGAAGACTGATAAGTCGACAGCAAAAAAAGAGAAGCACATGCATGCTTAATGCAACTAAGCCCCAAATTAGAAAAACAGCTGCAGGAACAACCACCTCAAACAGGAGATTATGTAAAGAAGCAGCCTCAACCTATGCTTGAGTCCCATTCTGAAACTAAATTAAGATCACCTATAATAACTCCCTGGGGCACATGATAAATGACTCAACTGTCAGCTATCCTAAAGAATGAACACAAAAATGCAAACTCCAGTAATCAGATTCAATGCAATTAAACAACATGTAAAGTCAATGCAGTGTTATTTAAAACAATCATTGCTAGTCTTCTTAATACAAAACCAATTGTAGTCCATGACATCCATCTCATTACAAATATGAATTTATGTTTAGTAATTATATTTTTTGCTTCTTCAAGACCTTATCATATCCAAAGAACAGGCATGAAAGGGCACTCTCAACCAAGGTTGATTCTCCCCTCCTCACAAACACCACCCCCCACCCCCGCCCAAAAAAAAAAAAAAAAAAAAACAATGGTGTAATCCTCTCTTCAGGATGCAAATTAACTTGCACTGCATCCTACAATAGCACATTGAAACTTGGAAAGTGGCTTTGAGAGAAAGATGCAAAGAGGTGAAACAGAAAAAACACAATCCAGAATATGATCCCAGCCAAAATCCAACTCCTCTATTCTTTCTTCCCCATCAAATCACATTGCTTTGCCCCATATTAAAATGAAAGCAACAGAATCTCAAAGAAAATGAATCTAAAAATCTTGTTACGAGCTTTAACTGTTTTATTGCTTAATAACATTGAACATCTTCCATGAGGGCTCTTGAACAGGGAAACAGAAACTCAGAAGCAGAAACATGGAAATACAGAAACGATACGGAAAAACAACATTTTACTCAAAATTTTACATGGTCAAACAGTTATTTTATATGGGGAAGACGGACACGTAGAAATGTTTCCGAAATGCAGTAACGCCCATGACTGAGTTTTCGTGCATCATAGACCAGAAGCGAAAGTTCAAAAGACACTTTGCCACCCCTAAAAGAACTGTAATGGTAACAAAGGGGTATGCAGGAAGGGTTAGGTTTTTACCTTGTTTATCAGCTCAATCCAGTTTTTTCACTCAACTTTAAAACCCATGTCAGTTTCTTCACTCTATTTTAAAACTCCTAGAGACCATTCCCAAGAATCCATAAATTCAGTAAAATTTCTAATTGAGGTTTTCTTTTTTTGGAAAAAAAAAAGTTTCTAAGTATTACCAAGGTGCAAGTAGTAAATAATCCAAGAACCATAGGCTAAGCAACAAGCCCCAATTGATCAATATCTTAAAATCCTCTGCTTCCTCAAGTGTCATAATAAAAGAGACAATCTAGTGGTTGTATACAAGTTACTTATCAAGTTAATATCAAAATTATGAATTCTAGTTAGCATTTACTACTGTCTATATTAGTGATGATTGGTTACCCCTTCAATATTATCAGGCAACAACGTGCTCTGGGGAGTAACCTTCCAAAATTTCTCACATTAACTTGTTACCCATGTCTCATATGCATTTGAAGCACCAAAATTGAACCTCACTCATTTACTTCCAAAGCAACAGCATTAGTTTCTCATGAAAGTACTGGGCATATTAAAACAGCTGACCGCACCTTTGACTTTTGAAAAGTGCTCAATTACATCATCGACTAGCGCATCAAAACTGGGAATATAGCCATGAAGACCTTCTGAAAGACCAAATCCTGGATAATCCATTGCAAAAACTCCATATCCAGATGATGCCAGCTTTCTTGCAATACCTGCAAGCAATTCCGAGAATCAATAAAGTTTTATCATCATCAGAGTATTCCTAAAACCTCATTCTATAAACTTTCGAAATAATAGCAACGTGCCTTCAAAGAAAAATGTGCAAGTGTCTCCATAACCATGACAATAACACACCACTGCTCTAGGGGAAGAGGTCTCTGGAAGCCAACTTTTTGTGAAAATTTCCAATCCTCTAGAATTAACCTGAAATGACTGTAAAAGCAAAAAAAATACCAAGTAATAATCTTTATTCAGAAATTAGACTGTAAAAACTATAGAACGTCAACCTGAAGAGAAAATAAAGAAGCGTTTATCTCTCTCAAAATGCTCAGTTCAAGTTTCAAGAGTTTGCCAGGGAAGAAAATATGATTTGCATCCACAATAGCATATTTTTGTACACCAAAGAGAGCTAAAGAAAAGAGTTATTCTCTTCTTTTAAAAAAAAAAAAAAAATTGAGCGTCTGAAAGAGAGAGTAATTAATGGCACCTCAAAATGGGCAGTTGAGACTTAAATGCAGACTCCTAACCCTTCTCCTGTTAAAACTTACAACCCCACATGATTATATGATATGCGCATTTTGATACATGTTCAACTATAAATGGTTAAAGCAGGAATTTTGCTAGCAAGAAATCAGAACTGTACATGTGAAATGCAACAACTTTGCAACTGGTCAACTTCAACTGCTCTTAACTACTCTAAACCCAAATACTTATTTCAAAAAAAAAAAAAATCTTATAAACCCAAATACACAATCTTTTGCTCCTTTTCTTTTCCATTTCCTGGCAAAGAATAGCCTCAAAGCCTTAATCCAATTAAGATTTTAAATATATAAACTATGATTATATAAATACATAAATAGGAAAAAGAAAAACAGAAGCATAGAATATTTACCTCCTTTATTTTCAATCCATCAGAAGATGACTGCAACATATTATTATTTAACCATAAAAAAAAAAAAAATAGTTAATAACTGTCGTTTCAAATAATCTCAAACATCAAACATTACTGAATTAACTTCAACAGTAACTACGATTATCCAAAAATTACAATTAATAGCCAGTAATCATTATCTTATCTAATTCTAATAATCAAAAATTAAAAATTAAAAATAAAAACACATACAAACGCGAAACATTACCTTAAACAATATATGATCAATTCCAAGCTGGATATCTTTAAACGCTTCACGAG
This sequence comes from Jatropha curcas, assembly GCF_041381405.1. Taxonomy (NCBI): domain Eukaryota; kingdom Viridiplantae; phylum Streptophyta; class Magnoliopsida; order Malpighiales; family Euphorbiaceae; genus Jatropha; species Jatropha curcas. The sequence goes on from NC_143154.1 coordinate 26,111,607, forward strand.
CGCGTCGTCTAGCCGGTGCTTCGTCCATATCCGCATCGAGTATCTTCTGCAACTCTTTATCGATGCCTGGCAATCTCACTCCACGTCCCATTATTTCCCTCCTTTTCCCTCTGTTTCCCCGGAAACAAACAACACCTAACGCAAAAAATAATAACAATAATAATAAAAAAATAATCGGAGATGTGAGTGCTATTATATAGTTTTCCAGAAGCTTAAGCGTATAAAGAAATAAATATAAATTGTAAATAATATATTAGAGACCGTCTAATAAGCTACAATGGCCACCGTAGACTTTTCCGCATTTCAAAGCCATGAGGCAACGAAATCTGACTGTGGACAGAATAAATTAAAATTATTAAAAAATATTTAACATATGATTGTATATGTTTGTTTTTGGTCGTGATCTGAGTGGGAGATTTTTTTTTGTTTTTATTTAATTTTTATTTTCCAAAGTTTGGATTATTTTAATTGTTTGTTATGATTTTTTTTTTTTTTTAGTTTTTTTTATTAAATTTTATATTATTTTTAAAAGTTGGAGACACGTTACTTTGCTTTTATTTATTGGTTTTATTATTGGGATTGATGCTGATCTAGAAGGTTAAGCTTTTTTTTTTTTTTTTTTTTTTGATATTTATCTAGAAGGTTAAGCTGGTTCCAGCCTTCCAGGAGGATTCCGTTGGAGAATAAATTAGACTTACTATGCGGTTATTTTGAAAGGTGACTGACTGATTGATCATGTGGACGCCTGGGCCAGATGACAGTCCTTGTCGGCTTGTCGCCCACACTCCTGATGTCAGCAAGGAAAGTGAGGTGAGGCTGAATTTTGCCCTCACAATAGGAATTTATTTTCAATGAGATATTAGAGCAATCGTGGGCATCCTGATTAGTTGTTTTGATCCGAGGGATTTGTTTCTGTGGCACTTTGATAAGAAGGGAGTGTATACAGTGAAGTCGGATTACTATGTGAGTTTGGGAGTTTGAGGGAGTGAGCCATCTAAATAAAATTTATGGAAGTCGAATGTAGCCCCAAAGGTGAAGAATTTTTGTTGGAGAGCAAGTAGGAACTTATCGCCTACTCATCATAATCTTAGACGTAAGAGGATTGAGGTTGAGGCTAAATGTTTATGGTGTAGTGGTGACGAGAGTAGAGACCATGTGCTTATTCATTGTCCTAAGGCGAAGGAGGTATGGAGGAATGTGGGGTTGGATGGCCTGCAGTCTAACATTATTTTTTCTGAATTTTTACTGCAGGTTTTGTCCTTAAAAGGAGTTGGAAATGCATCGGACTGCACATTTGTTGCATGGAAAATATGGGCTGCTCGTAATAATGAGCTATGGCAACACCTTAGTCTATCTCCTGCTCAAATACATGTCGAAGCAGTTAAGTGGTGTGAAGATTGGAAATGTGCTTAAGTTGAAGAGATTCCAACTGCTAGTTCGATATACTCTCATCAACATCCAAGTGGTATGATTTCAGGTCTGCAGGGAAGTCGTCTACAACCTGTTGCTAATGTTAGGGGTTCGTTCGATTGGTTGTGCCAAGTGGATAGTGCGATTTTCTCTACCCAAGACTATGAGGGCTTTGGGTTTGTTATTGAAAATGCTGAAGGTATATTTCAAAGAGCGATATCTGGATTCTCAAAAGGTAATGGTTCACCGGCGATCATTGAGGCCCTTGCCTTGCGACAATATCTTTTGTTTGTAGCTGAGTTTCTACCTCCTAACGTATGCGTTATTTCGGACTGTCAACAAGTTATTCAGGCTCTACTTAATCATACTCTTGATAATTCTGAGTTAGGAGTTTTCCTTTCTGATTGTATACATATTTTAGATTCTCGTGTTGATATTTCTTTGCAATGGGTTCGTAGGCAAGTAACTTTGGCAGCTCATACTCTAGCTAGAGCTTCCATTGCTCGTTCTTGCTTTCAGGTTTGGGATGATATTCCTGTGTGTTTGTTGGACTATTATTAAGTTAATGAAGCTTTTGGTTTCTTCAAAAAAAAAAAAAAAAGACAATAAATTAATAATTTTATATTTTACTATAAATTGAAAATGTTTTTTAAGTTTTAAAGTGAAAATGTTGTTTTACGTTTACTTATGTTAAAATGAAAATGTACCGTGATCAAGTTGACTTGAAGAAAAATTGTGTTTGTGTCCATTCGGTTCGGTCAACTCGATCAATTTGATTATTTTAATAAATTTCATTTGGTAAATAAATGTTTAGTTAAAAGTTTGGTAAAAGAAAATTAAAATTTCAATGAGCAGTTAAAGATTCAATCAAAAATTAATTTAATCGAATTAATCAAATTAACTGATTCTCAAAACTATATCGTTTTGATTAATTAGTGATTAATAACTTTGGTTAATTTTATTTCGATTAAGTCGGTTAATCATAAATTTTAGTTAAATTCAATCAGTTAATTAAGTTTCATTTTCTTTAAATTTGATTCAGTTAATAATCAAAATTAATTCGGCCAAAACGAATTGGTTAAATTCAATTAAGTTAAAAAAAATTTTCTGTTAATTTATTTCGGTTAAAAATTACCCAATTTGATCGAATTGGCCAAATGTTCACCCCCTACCCAAGTCTGTCCTACAATTACATCAATATTATCTAAACGTGCCCTCCTTAACTCATTATATCACACCTGATTAGCAGAACATTATTAAATTTAAGAATAATAAACTATCTTTTAGTTGGATTAGTTAAAAAATAAAATAAAAAATTATTATTATTATTAAACTCTTAATTTGATTTATCTATATTGATTTTCTATTCAAATTTAAATTCTATTAAGAATTGTATATAAACACACGCAAAATTCACTACTAAAAGCTTTATTTATTTTGACTATTTAAAAATTTTTTTTGCTTTACCTATCAAAAGTTTTATTTCGTTTTTCCAGACTCATTTGTTTAATTTTTCAGTTTAAATTTTCAAACGAAGAATATAGAGGCACAGTCGAGCGGAAGCAAGGGCCACAGGCATTAAGGCTCAAAGCACAGACCCATCACCTGGTGACTAGACTACTCTTAGAGAGGCCCATACAAAACTTACCTACCAAATGTTTTTATTTATGCAATACAGCCTAAAAGTTACATCTCTTCTTTTAAAGGCACCGCATAGCCATCACCTCCTCTCTCACACTGAGTTGGCTTTTTGTACATCTTCTAATTTTATTAAATTCTCATGAACATAAGAAAAATGCTACGGAATTCCTATTAATCTCACACTATATATATAGTTCAAAGTTGATAAATACTCTACTAGAAGTAAGGTTGTACTTGTTCATGAATCAAGCCATTGCTAAGTTATTTCAAGCTCAATTCGGAAAAAAATATATATATATTTAAATTAATTTGATAAGTTTAATAATCAAGTTTGAGTCTCCTTATTAAACTTACGTAATAAGTGAATTAAATTTGAGTTTGAAGTTCAACTCAATAGTTATAAATACGTTGAGTTCAAATTCAAATTCAAAATCTATTAAACCAAAACAACTTTGATTTTAATGTAAATTTTAATTTGGGAAAAATTATAATACTATTCCTGTTGTTTGCAAAATACAACTAGTTTGTCTTTGTATTTTGAAAAATATACTAAAATGTCCTTATAATTTACTTTCGTCAGATTATGAGGTCATTTCGTTCAATTTTTACATCTTTTCAGTTAAGTACCTTATGAAATGATGAAAATACACCTCTTAATTTTTAAAATATAGGAACAAATTATTTGTATTTTTAAATAATAGGGACTACATTGTAATTTTTTCGCTATAATATTTTACTATCTCTCCTTTAACCTCTATGTTATTGATTTAATGAATAAAATACAAAAATTAAACAAAGGGATTTAATAGTATAATGAAAATAAAACATAAAGACAAATTAATATATTTTAAAAAAGGAGATATGGACTAATTGTATTCACAAATTGCATAAATCGTATTATAATTTTCTTTTTAATTTATCCAGTTCGCTCCTGAATTCAACTCGTTTTAATAAAATTGATTTGAAAAATTAACGCATAAGGCGCGACTCACAAGCTAATTACTTAAACTCAAACTCGGCTTGATAAAATTATTAAAACGAATCATGCGAGCTTTTATTAAATGGAACCTCCAAGAGCTCACAAACTTCTACATCCACTCGAGGCCCTACACACTATACATTGTCACCCATATTGATAAGATGCATGAATCATGAGAATTAGCAAAATAAATAAAGAAAATAAAAATATTCCATCACGTGGGCTAAAACTATGGGGTGTGATTCTCATTCACCGGAGGTAGTCCAAACTCAACAAAGGTTCTCAAAATGCACGTGCATTAGTTTATAAAGGAAATGCTCTAATCTACTAAGTGCAGGTGCAGGATATGTATTTCTGTTCCGACTTCATAAGTCGAACTATTCAACGCTCACTATGCTCGTTGCTTAGAAGAATACTATGGGACCCACTCCTTGCTCTTACGCGGTATTTTCCTCCCCAATCTTCGCCGCAAAAATGTCGCTACAGTCCCTCTTTTTCCTGGAAAAAAAAAAGAAGAAAATGCACAGTATTGAACATATACGGAAGCCAGCTGGAACCTTTGTTTTTTAAATTATCTATTTTTTAAATGTTCATTTTGGTCAAAGTTAAATCTGCCGAGTTCTTACTATTTTTCAACAAACAATAATATAATATCCCAAAAAATCAATTGGTGTGATTCCGACCCGACCACAGTAATTTTATTTTATTTTTTTTAAGAAAAAACATTGTATTGGGAAAATTTAAGGTAAGAAAACGAAAGATTTTTGACTGGAAAGTATGCTTCGGTTCGTCCATCAATTGGAAATTTTGGTCTTGCTTTCCAAATTAGATTTATTAAACACTACTTCAACACTAATCAAGTTGAAGAACCAAATGAATGAATTGCTTATTTAACCTCTAATCATTGTCCGAATCATAGAGTGTAATATATTAATTAAATAATTAAGTAATAATGTTATACTGTTGCACACCAAGATATAATCTAGTGGTAAATATTTTTATAAAATTTTCATAATTAATTAACAATTAAGTAATAATATTATGTTATTGCACATCAAGGCATAGTCTAGTGGTAAGTGCATACACGACTTGACAATAGATCCAAGTTCGAATTCCCTTCTCTTAATACTCAAATAAAATAATAATATTATTATTATTATACTATTATACACTCTATCTGTCACGTAATTTTTTTTTGCTTTAACCTGAACATACATACTAATTAAACTATAATCCTTTTTATTTTTTCTAACATATTCTCATTTTAATATTCTGTTGAAATTAAAATATTTATATTAAATTGTTATTGAAATTAATCAAAACTATTTGTTCAATAATCAAGGCAATTGGCTAATATATAAACGAAATATTAAATATTGATATTTTAAATTTGTGAGTGCCAAAATTCAATTAATGATAATTCAGTAGTTTGATTAATATATCTATTGTGGATGAAGCACATTAAATAGAAATAAAATATTAAATGTTGAATATTATTAACTTTTAAAAGAACATGATTTTGCCAATTAGGTATGGCCCGTGTGATTTGATTGGTGAGAGGTCAAGAGTCCGGGTTTAAATCTTTCTCATCATAAACGTTATCACCAATTTAATGAATATTGTTCAATTAATGATAATTCAGTAGTTTGATTAATATATCTATTGTGGATGAAGCACATTAAATAGAAATAAAATATTAAATGTTGAATATTATTAACTTTTAAAAGAACATGATTTTGCCAATTAGGTATGGCCCGTGTGATTTGATTGGTGAGAGGTCAAGAGTCCGGGTTTAAATCTTTCTCATCATAAACGTTATCACCAATTTAATGAATATTGTTCAAAAGAGCGAGTTCGACCTTGAATCTTCCCCACCGTAAAGGTTTTCACTTATTCAGTGAATGTTGTTCAAAGGGGAGAGTTCCTCTGCTTTATAGTCCATAATGTTATTTCAATCCATTAAACCTCTTATGTATATATAAAAAAATCTGATTTTATTAAAAAAAAAAAAGAAACGTGACAATAATTTAAGATAAATGAAAAAAGAATTCTTAATTATGCTGTAATATTTTATTTTTTGAGAAAAATTTAATTCTTTTAATCTTCATATAAAAATCACTTAGAAAACACAAGGATGTATTTCCGTGTTTCAAAAGTATTCAACGATTGAATTTTGTGTGTGAAAATAAAATTTCCATATAAATCAATTCAAATTTCCATTTCCAACAATCAATACACTCCCTAATTTTATCAAACCTATATATTAATGAGCGAGGAAATTCCAACCCTAACCTTCTATATTTGTCTTATCAGAAAACAAAACTCCCTAAATTGAAAAGAAAATAAAAAAAAATAAAAAAGCATCCATTTTTGACTATTATTACCAATACCAATTCCTCAACAACCAAAACCACCTCTATAAATTCGCCTCAGCTCCGCGTTTCCCCTCTTCTTCCTCGTGGCGCTTTTTCTGGCTTTCTTCTACCGGAGGATTCCTCCAGGTACGGTAAATCTATCCTTTCTCTAACATGTATAGTTATGCTGATTTTATGCAGATCTGTATTTGCTTCTGCTTTGTCTTTAATCTCAATAGTTTTAGTCAGTAATTAAAAGTAAAAGCTTTATATTTCTAATTGTTGATCAGATCTAATGAGCCTTAACTGTTTTCATTTTTTTTAATCGGTTAACGATCTTATTCCTACCGATTCCTTTTCTTTTTCTTTGGTTTTATTTGGCAAAAAAAGGTTGGATTTTGAAAGATCATGGTGATGCTTGATTTGTTTTCAATTGGTACGTTTTTTGCTTTTGATATGGTAAAGTTTTGTCCTTTTGCGTTTCTTTTTTGAAAACAAAAAAAATTCATTCAAAGGTTTGTGCTTAGATCTGTCATGGAATTTGTTAAATTTATCTTTTGGTTGGTGGATAAGTGGAAGGAAATTTCAGAGAAACAAATAAATTTGAAGGAATTTTAATTTAATCCATAGAGTAGGAAAGGGTAATAAAACTTTTCTTAATTGTTGCGTTATTGGTAAATTTTCAATGATATGGAGATTTGGAGTTGTATTTATCTATTGGTCTGAATGGATCTGGATTTATGACCACTGTCTGGCTATGGATCAGAAGTTCTTTTGTAGATTCACTATTTGAATGATCCATTTATTGATCTTCAAGAACGTTTAAGCCAACTAAGTAGCTTTTTTTGCATTTATTGATGTGCGCAGGCGTTCTACTGTAGAATTATTGTGCAAATTTGAAGATGAATCACTTTAATCTTCAGAAGAACGCCATTGCCTCCTGTGATGAGGCTAGAGGCTCGGTTTCAATATATGATCCCAAGGGTCCTGTTGTTTGTCCGAAACCTCGACGAGTTGGAATTCTGGCTAACAACCCCATAAGGTCTTTGAGATGGCAAATGAGGTAATTAGTTTTTAAATGATTTTTCCCCTTTAACTGAATTTTCCAACTGTTTTGAATCTTAATGTTTGTGTGATTTCTTGGAATGACAGTCATCAAGCCGAGATGTGTGATGCGAAAGCCGGGGCAGATCTTCTGGACATTATCCTAATGAAGGTAAATTATTAATTGCTGTCTTCAATTTTTTTTTTTTTAATTACGGTGGATAAGGATAAATATTGAACATCCGAACTTGGTTGAGATGGATGTTGTTTTTAGACTAATTTTCTGAACTAAAGTTGTTTCCTCCAAGTTCCAACACTTTTTGTGGTTATGTTATGGTTTCTTTTTTAGCTAAATTTGGCCTTATAGTGATTATACTCATATGTTTGTGAGCATATTAAATGGACCTTTAATGTTTTGTCACAAAATTGATTCTGTCGGTTATTAAAGGTATGTGCTGAATTGACATTGATATTGATTAGGATCTTCATTTTGTTAACAGGATGGTTATCGGGTAGAACAATCTACTAACCAGGTAGCCTCATCACCCCCATTCTTTTGTGGGTCTCCTCCTACAAGAGCCACTAACCCTGTAATCCAAGATGCCCGATTTGGAGATGAAAAACTTAATCCAATGTCACAAATGTCAATACCATCATCACCCTCAGGTTTGTCATCTCCAACATCATCACGCATAGGAGGATGCGTGAGAATGACATTTGGGCTTAAACCAGCTGCAGTTAGAGTAGAAGGATTTGATTGCCTTAGCAGGGATCGCCAAAATTCCAGCATCCCTGCTATGGCTTAGAACTCATAACAAAAGAAAAGAAATTAAAGTGTAAATAGAAGGAAGCTAAATTGCCACTAGAGTCACAAACTCGGCCGACTTAACAAGAAGAGGGAATTTTGGATCTTTTTGGAGGGTGTCAAGAATTATTATCGATAGTGTAAATATTATGTATTTATATAAATATATATATATATTTTTGGTGGTGATCATTGCTAATGTCTCTGTAAGTAGTTTGATTGAAGAAGTGAAATGGCAAACCTTTTGTTGTTAAGAGAGGTTTCAATATGTTTGAGAGCTTAACTTGGCTCTTTTGTAATGTAACATAACATAAAAGTTAGTGTTTGGGAGGGTCATTTAATTTCATTTGGTGATCAATTAATTTCTGTATAGTGCCCAATTGGTATTGAGTTTTGGTCATTTACTTTGTGAATGTATTTTAAGTAAATGTAAATGGCATATCTTTCCCTTATCGTTCATTCTTATGTTACCTTTATTAATGGATGAAAACTGTGTCCATGTAACTATAAACTATAAACTAATTGAATTCGAGTATGAGCATAATTTTATCAAGTCGAGCTCGAGCCATATTTTGATGCATATTTTTATCAAGTCGAGCTTGAGATTGCGTAATAAAGAAAATAGAAAAAAAAAAAAAAAACCATCAGTGCAAGCAAGCTAATTAGCACCCATGCCCAAATAATTTATCCTCGTTTTAAATTGTTTTTGGGTGATTATTTTATCCTAAAATTTAAGTTATTTTGAGTATTTTAAAAAATAATAAATGATGGATCTATTTGATAAGATTAACTATTGTTTTAGTAACTGATTGTTTTACGAGTTAAATTTAAATGTTATGTTACTGAATACATTTTTCACCGAATAAACGTTACATGAAACGCTATCTTAACTTCATAAGCGTTAAAAACACTTAAAAAGCTTTCGCCAAACATAGTCAACGTATTTTTTCAATGTTACCCTTAAAGTTGTTGCTAAACACAGCCGATGTCCTTTGAATGTTACTCTTATTTACATTAGATAGATACAATAACTACTAGATACAATAACTACTTTCATAAGTACTAACTCTTGGGTGAAGATAAAAGATAATTATCATTGATTTTGATATAATTATCATTGATTTTGTTATAATTTGGGAAAACTAATTATTTTTTAATTCCCATTCATAAATTTTAAACAGTAATATTTCGGTACCGAGGGAGTATAATAGAAGCAAATGCAAATGAAAGAAACCATCAACACCTTGGCCTTTAGCCAAGCCTAATTAGATTAACGACATGCCGCTGGGATGTTACGCTGCATACTACAATGAATTAGTAGTTTTTTTCTTTCCATTTCTTGTTGAAGCTGAAACGACTGCGGCTGTAGGTAGTCGTAGCCGTAGGGGTTTACAGAAACAATTTCCAGAATAAACGACAGGTTGTTGAGAAATGGAAGAAAGAGAATGGAAAGGCCCTGATACAGAGATTGAAATTATTTCACTAAAAAAGAAATGGAAATCAACGTCGTCGAAGCCCAGAATTGTTCAATTTCCAATCTGCAGCATACAGTATCCTTCAGAAAGCTCTGCGCATCTAACACAATAGTAAGTCCATTTACAAGATGATTCAATTGCTCTCCCTTTGTTTCGTGCTCTTTCCTTCTGCTGTTAGTGAATTTTGGTATAATCGTTTCCATTAATGGTGAAATGTTCTTTTCTAGGGTTATCTTGCCTATGTATGATTGGCTACTGCTTCATTGTGTTGGTTGTCACAGATTCAGAGGTTGAACAAACCATTAATTTCCCTCCATTGAACTGATTTAGGAACACATTGACTGAATTAGTAATATTTAGAACAGATGAATATATAATTTATTTCTAAGCTTGCTGGTTTAGAATTTATTTGCAAAAGCATATTTGATTCCACAGAATTATCAAGCATGTCAAGCTAGACTTTGTAAATAAATTCCTTATAAATTGTAAAGAACTCATTAACCCAAACAAACTCCTTATATCTACCTTTGTTGGCGCATTCAGCCTTGACAATGCTTTCTTGCTTGAATCCCTTTGTTAGTTCAATGGTCTTGAATTTTCATGTAAATTAGTGACTCTTTACATATTCTTTTGCTGGTTTCAAGGTCTTCATGTTTAAATTTATGAATTTATCAAGCTTTGAATATATGGCAATGTTGATTGGTGAACATAGGCAATTAAAAAATATGACACAATTATGTTATGGAATTTTTTTTTTCTTTGAACAGGAAAAAAAAAATATGCACGTATGTTATGGAAAATATTGATATGCATCTTTCAAATATTCCAAATTCCACATTAAACTATAAACATGACAAGTGTGTAGTTTGCGATACGGCATTTGTATTCGTTGTAAAATAACAGAACACCAATAAATTCGTGTAATGACGTCTAAGACATTATCTAAATGTCAGTGCATTATTAATTGTTTGTAATTTTGCATTTGGTAACTAATCTACATGAAGTAGGGAATGTTTTAGAAAATGCCAAAACAAGAAGCATAAGTAAACTATGTATTCATGATATCGTACGGTTTGTTACCGATATGTCTTTTAATTTTTCGTGAAATGCACCCATGGTAAGTTTTAGTATCTCCTTATCGTCAAAGCGTTGTTCTCATATCGTTGGCGCAATCACACTCCACCTAAATGAAGCCGAGCATAATAGGGAAGAGGCAGCTTGTTGGATTTTGTCTAGTATTGCTGTTATTATGGTGTTTGTATATCTGGTCTGATGAGACTTAAGCAGGCAAAGAAAGATTGCTTTATATCACTAATTTTTAAACTCAAGAGTGGTGTCCGTCGCAGTTTCTAGCCTTATTGATGTTTTGCATTATTTCTTTTGTAAATAACATATCTTGAAGCATTATTTAGTTTGCAAATTTCCTGTGTCAGTATTTGCATTTTATTCTTGTTAGGCTGGCAGATCCTTCTACCATTGGATCGTGGTTTCATTTTCTTCAGGAAAATGTGAAAGCATATCATCAATTTTCTTTATTGATATAGCATAATTTAGTCTGTCACTTGTGCCATATCGTAATCATAATCCTAGAGTCCTTTTCCATACTTGCAAAAATGGATAGTCTGGTTTTATAGGTAGACTTATTTGCGAAAACATAAAATCAAATCCTATATCAACAATCAGTCTCTTTGTTGTTTTACTATGCTCATTGAAATGCATGTTATTACAGAGCAAATTTCTCATGCATCTATGTTTAGATTATCCATATATATTGGAATGTTAAGAGCAGATAAGAACCCCAAATAGTGGGTTTGGCTGGTTTTATGCAAGTTGTGTGCATCTTGCTAATATTCATTCTTCAAGCTTGGAAAGGTGCCTTCTCATCAGTTACTACTCATTTCGCTCTTGATAATCAAGCAGTTTTGGCAGCCACAACAAGTGTTACTAGTGTCATAGCTAGAAGGATGTTAGCAATGGGAGTTTTTCTTGTAAAAGGGAAATCAATTTTATAGAGAACTGTTAATTGCCATTATTTTGAATGATGGGATCAATTGATCATACCTCAAAAAAATTTATTCCAAACTTGTAAAAGTAATTGATTATAATTATGATGTAAGAGAGGTGATTATCTTAATTGCTTGAAGGTCTAGATGAAATTCTTGGATATTTTATGCTCCCATAACATTGATTACATTCATTTTGATGCTCTGCAAGCATTTAAGTGAAAAATTGCGGAAATATAATTTTATGATTTTCTGAATCTCATGCATGTCAATTAAGCATCCAGGAAAATCTATGCATGCATGCCCTGTGCATTATGAACATTGTAGGCTAAGCATTATGACTATTGTCCATGCAGGTCAAGTCTTTTCGATTAGAATATACCATTGCCAGCAAGTGAAGATGTGCTGGTAGAGCTAAAGTTCTTGATAACATTTGGTAACTGGCTGTGTTTACTGATATGCTAATTATCATTGTGCAGTGTTTGGAATATGGACACATGAACAATTTAGAATTAGATAATTGACAGTCATTTTTCCTCACTGCCTCTTTTACCTATTGCCGGTGAACAATTGATACTGATGGTGAGCATTCTGGTGCTTTTCAGTAGTTCTCGCCGACGGCCTGCGATGCCTTTTGTTGGCTGCTGATGTTTGGAGATGCTTATGGACATACATAAAATGTATGTCCTATTCTTACTGTTTGCTACATCAAGTGATTGATTTTGATATCTAATTTGTGGTTAAGATATAAACTGTGAATTTTTCAAGCCTTAGTGACACAGTAATTATTACTAAATATGTTTTATATTAGTAAATATTACTGTTGTCAATGACACTTTTGCTGTGTTTTGCCCCAACCTGTAAGTGATTGCAAGAGTCCTAAACAAAAGCAGGACAATTGCCAATCATCATTTGATTAATTATTGTTAGAAATCCCTATACAGAGCTTTGAAGATTTGAATTACAAATCCACTCTTCATATCTGAGCAAGATGTACTTGGATCACAAAAATTGGTCACACTGATAAAAAGCCTAATGGAAAGTTTTAGACGTTGATATCTGTAATATCTGCTTACACGCTTTATTTTGGCAGGACAACATTTGTGATAACCACTAATTTAATTGAATATCTTAACTTTAACTGCCTACATTTATATCAGGATTTTCTGACAATCTGAGTTGGATATCCATTTTTAATGTAATTAAACTTCATTATAAGAAAGGTGAAATGTATAAATTAACTTAGGTAAGTTTATAAGTTAGTTAATTTATTTTTGAATTATTAAATTGTAACTTAAAAAATCGTACTTATTAAACATTTATATAGTGGTTAAGGAATGTAAAAATCGTTATTCATTAATTTATGTAAAAAAGAAAAATCCATAAAGATCATACACTAAATGTGTATCTGAAAATTGAAAAATGTGAAATTTATATAGGTGCAATGTTATAAATTAAAAGAATTTAATAGACATAATTTATGAATCAAAAAGTATGAAACGTCAATTTAAATGATGGGAGTGTTGTTAGATTTTTCTATAATGCTTATCGGAAAATTGAAAAACATTATATGTATTTAATAAACTTAATTCTATAAGTTAAAGTATTTAATATACACAATTTGATAGAGTGTAGACGTTAATTTATATATTAAGCTTCACCTCCTCTAGCGTAAAAAAACAATTACTTTAATAAAGTAATGTATTTTCAGTATTTATTTTGCCCTCCTAACCCTAAAATTTTTAGGTTCCTCTTAGTTTTGGCAAAGTGATATATAAAAAAAAAAAAAGCAACATAAAATACAAGAAATTTTATATTAATTGTTACGCCATACATATACTTACCAACCAGCTATGCGTTGGATTATTTAATTTGTCTAAATTAAATTTAAATTGCATTTGTCTAAAATCTCCTTTGTCAAAACTTAAATTAAAGGAAAAAAAAATAAAAACAAACAAAACATTTTCGTCCTTGTCCTTTTAATCTTTTCTGTTGCTATTACCCTAAAATAAAGCAAAAAGCATTTAATAGAAAGAAAATCCAAAAGTAGTAGAAAATTCAAACCCAATCTCCTAAATTGAACAAGTGGGCCCCATAAGTTTTTGGCCACATCTTGACGTGGCATACATGGATGGCCACGTGTATCTCATACCACATAAAGAAATAGAAACGCACTCCATCTCGGGCCTTTTCTTTATCTCATGATATATATTTGAGAAATCAAATTCTAAATATATCGAGATTCCCTCTTTCCATTGATCACTTTTCTTCGTCACCATTTTCTCGAGACAATATCAAACGAGTAAATAAAACCCTAAAAGCTGAAAAACTTGAAACAGGAAAAAGAGAGTTAAAAGCTAAAAAAAATCCATTTCTCTCCTCCAAACAAACCCTAAACCCCTATTTAAGACACCCACACACTGTCTCTCTGTATCACACATCACTTCTTGTAAATCTCCATCTCTCATCTCTCTCACTCTCTCTCTATCTCTCTGCGAGAATGAAGAGGGCCAAAGTGACCGCAGTTTATGATGATGGGAGAAGAAGAAAGAGAAGCAAAGAAGAGAATGAATACAATGCGAGAACAGCAAGAATTAATGCAAGAGCTCGAAAATATGTCTTCAGAGGATCAAGGATGAATCCTACATACGATCCTCAAATGGAGATTAAACAGCAAGAAGATGAAGTGACCATTCTCGAGGTTAACAGTATCCGCAGCTATAAGACTGATGCTGTTTCTGTTTCTTCAAAGCCTAAGAATATTTTCCCGCGTGAAACTGGAAGTCTATTCAAAGAAGCTATTGAAGCGGAGGCGAAAATGATAATGAGTGAATCGTTTATGGAGCATTGGAGCTACGAGGAAGAATGGATGTGGTCGGAGAGTGCAGTGGGGCTGGCCGCTGCGGTGGGGAAGGATTGCTGGCCTTACTGGGAGAAGGAGCTGATTAATGATGCTGGTGTTAATACTATCAATCATGATGATGAAGCATGGGATAATATCTGGAATTTGAAAGGCATCTAAGTATCTAAATTCCGAAGTATTTGAGGATACCCGTGGAATCGAAAACAATAATAATAATAATAATAATATATGAATGGGAGAATTATTTTCTTTTGAGAGAAAAAAATGTATGTGAGAATTATAGATATACAACAGAGAATGAAGAAGCTGAGGCTGAGGCTGCTCATTCATTCAATGTTTTATGTTTAAACAGCTTATATGAGAGCTTGCAAACTAATAATTTCTCTGTTTTATATATTCTTTATGCATCTTGAAGAAGAAAAACTAGTTAAAGTGGTGTTCTCAAGGGACAAAGAATGGCAGCTATGGAACCCCAAGTCCAATGAGCTCCCCTATAATTTCAAAATGATCCCCAAAATTGATATTTGCCATCACTTTTTTATTTTATTTTATATGGTATATATGAAAATTTTATGTAATTAATTTATTCAAAAATAATGAGAAAATAATCATCCCTGACTATTGAAATTTATATATTAATTTTATTTTACTATATATTATTGACTTTTATTAATTAAATTAATTTTTTATCAATATAAAATCTCAATAAATAACATATTCTAAGTGTTTTTTTTTTAGGAAATGAAATAATTTCTATTTAAATTATAAAGTTGCATGACCTAGATTAAATTTGTAAATTTCTTGATATGGAAATTATTGATAGATATGACTCTTTTAACATTGGGAGAATGGGAAGTTATTAAATATAGTTCCGTCTTCAAATAGTATATGCACTTAATGGTCTGCTATTTAGATTTTCATAAGATAATTATTAATTATAAACATATGTCCTAATGGATCTATAAATATTTTGTAATTTTTTTATAATAATAAAATGATTATGTGTGTGTAAGGGTGGCCATATTACGGTTTCGGGAATCAGAACCATCGGTTCGAATCGGTCCCCAACTATAACCGAAACCGGTGGGAATCGAAATCAGTCTGAACCGGAACCGGAACCGGAACCGAAGATTTCTGGTTCGGTTCCGATTCTAGATTTATGGAACCGCAAATCAGCGGTTCCACAAAACCGGTTGGAATCGGATTGGAACCGCCGGTTCTCTGGCTGGTTCGAACCGCCGGTTCTAGCCAGAAACTGTTAGTTTTGTGTTTTTTTTAAAAAAATTTTATTATGAAATCTCTTAATTACCCCTCCCAACAGCCATAAACGGCTATATAACGGCTAGTTTCAAGGGTATTTTTGAAAAAATAATTTTTTGGATTTATTATAAATACCTCATTTCATTTACAAATTCATCACAAAAAAATCTCTACTCTCTCTACTTACTCTTTCTACAATATACTACACTCTACTACACTCTACTCTATATTATTCTTCTCTACTCTACAATCTCTCTTATTAAGTTATTATTCTCTCTAATTTTTTTTATTCAATTTTCCAAATTATATCTTATTATCATATAATGGCAAGGGGAGGAAATTCAAATTCGGGTAAGAGCAAGGGAAAGATTGGAGAAACACAATATTCATCTATCCCTACAAACGACATCTTTGATTTCACTCCCAACCAATTTAATTTTGAGGGATATCCAAATGAAAATTTAGAAATTCCAACTAAAGAATCTGAATTTAATAATGAGCAATTACAAGAAGAGGAAGAGCAAGAGCAAGAGCAAGAGCAACGAGCACAAATTGTTGGAAGAACAAGACAAAGTTCTAACATATTCGCCATTCATTTCACGAAAAAATTCAAAGGTGAGAAAATGTACGATGTAATTTGCAATTATTGTGGAAAATCTTATAAATTTAAACAAGCGGGCTGCTATGGATCATTTTGGAAGCATTTGGAGACAAAATATCCAACAAAAATAGCAGTTGATCGGTCTCAAACACAAATTTTCGGGTACGCATCTTCTAACTTTTCTTTATTTCAATATTCTGAAAAAATACAAAAAGAAGAATTAGCAAAAATGATTTCTATGGAACATTTATCTTTTAGTTTTGGTGAAAAAGTAGATTTTAATAATTATTGTCAAAAAGTTTTAAATCCTTCTGCTAAAAGAGTGCCAAGAAATACTGTAAAATGAACTATTATTTCTTTATATAATAAAGGAAAAAAAGAGTTAGAGCTTTTATTTTCTCAAATGAAAATTCCTATTTCAATTTGTTGTGATATTTGGAGTGATCATTGGCAAATGCATTCTTATATGGGCATTACACGTCATTGGATTGATAATGATTGGAAAATTCAAAAAAGAATTATTGCATTTCGTGTTTTTGATGATAAACATACTGTAAATAATATTTATAGAATAATTGTTTCAATTTTAGATGAATACAAGTTGACAAAAAAAAATTTTTCAATTTCATTTGATAATGCTTCTGCTAATACTAAATCAATTATTGAACTTAAAAATATTTGTGAACCAAATATTGGTGGAAAATTTTTTCATATAAGATGTGCATGCTATGTTTTAAATTTATGTATACAAGATAGTTTAAAAATTCTTGAATCTTTTATTTCTCCAATTAAAAAAGCTATTTCATATTTATAGGGACATCCCCAAGTGATGAAAAGTTGGGCTAAATTTTGTAAGGAAAATAATAAAAGACCAAAACGTTTTCCAAGGGATGTCCCAACTCGTTGGAATTCAACATATGAATTACTAAACAAGTCTTTTTCTTATAAAGAATTATTATGCTTTTTTGTTACTAATAATATTTAAGATATTAATTTATATCCACAAAATTAGGATATTTGTGCAAAAATTTTAGATATTTTAAAAATTTTTAATGATGCTACCTATAAATTTAGTGGGATTTATTATCCCACATCTCATTTATTTTTACCTATGTGTATTAATATTATTAGTGCACTCCAAGAATTTGAAAATGATTGTATATTAAAAGATTGTATTTTTTCAATGAAAAAAAAATGATTATCTTATTTTAAAAATATATTTTATCTTGTTGCTATTGTATTTGATCCTAGATGTAGAATTGATGTTTTATCTGAATATTTGACTATTTATTATGAAGTATTAAATCTTAATATAGAAGATAGTGTTAATATAAATGTAGTATTGCATGAAGTAAGACAAAATATTATGCAATTATATAATGAATTTGTTCAATTTTCTAGTTCATCTACTTCTAATTCTTCTCAATCTAATATTCAACAATTTCCAACACAAAGGGTAAGTAGTGTTGGTATTGTTCAACAGGTTTTACTACAAAGACAAAAAAGACCAAGAGAATCCAGTTCTTTTTCTGAATTTGATAATTATCCAACCACTTCTTTTGAGTTTGGTGATGATTATGCAGATACTAATTTTCTAATTTTAGGGTGGAGTCGTCACGCCAATACTTTTCCAATACTTTCTTTAATTGCAAAACAAGTTTTAGCAGCTCCAGTCTCCACTTTGCGGTTGAACAAGCTTTTAGTCAATGAGGAAATATACTTGATGAAACACGATCTCATATGACACCCGATTCATTAAAAGCAAAATCATGCGTGGATGATTAGAGCAAGGCCGAACTAAGAGCACAAGAAAATTTGAAAGAAAATGAAGATTTATATGATTTATACGATGGATCCTCAACGGGAACATCAACTGGTGGTGCAAATAGCGACTAAGGTAAAAGGGGTGAAATTGATATAAGGTAAGTAAGAATTATGTGGGTTTTGATTCCTTTAAACCCCAAAAGGATACATAGGCAACTTTTTTTTTTTTTTCAAAAAAAAATTAAGTTCAAGCCCTTTTTTTTTTAATTATGTTAAAACTTTTTTAAACAAAAAATAAATTCAGTTGAATAACTTTTTTAAAAAAAAATAATTAAGTTCAAGTCTTTAAAAAAATAAATTTAATTGAAGCATTTTTTAATTTTTTAGATGTATTTTTTTTACAAATAACTTTCACAAATTTATTAAAATTTGAAAACCGATCTTCAAAATTTAAAATTTAAAATTATGCGATTTGCCAGAAAATCGGTCGGAAAATCGATCGGAACTGTTGATTTTGACATTGTACTGGAACCAGAATCGTTCAGTTCCAAACCGAAACCGGAACCGAAAATTTTCGGTTCGGTTCCGGTTCCAGTTTTTGTGGAACCGGAAACGCCGGCCACCCCTATGTGTGTGTGTGTTTGTATATATATATATATATATATATATATATATACACTTAAAATTAATGATGATGATTGTAGCAAGCAAATTATTGAACTTATATGACATATGTTTTTTTGTTTGGAATGAAAAAAAAAAAGTCGATTCTAAGAATTCAATCCTAGAGAATTGAAGATAACTACACCGAATACACCGAATCCATAAAAATAAGTGAAATTTTCAAATGAATTTCACAAAACTAAGTCATCCAATTTTTATGACAAAATTATCCTTCTCCTTCTTCAAAGTCATTTTTTCAATTTTTTACTTATTTAACTTATATATTTTACCAAACTTATCCAAAACCATTTGAAAGATTTGCTTTTAGAAAAATATGCTTATTATTGTGTTATTTATTTTAATATTTTTCATCTTTTATTTTAATCTTTTTTGTATTTTTTTTTATTATTGTGGACAGAGATTCAAGTTAAATATATATTAGGATATAATAGTGCTTTTGATCTAATTGAAGAGATATAATTATTAGGATATATGAAAATCAATAAATGAAAAAGATATCTTATTCCATTTATTAATTGTCACGACCCGAATCCATGGGCCGGACCGGCACTAGGGCCCAGGTAAGCTTAAGGCCCCCGAGGCCCGTAGTAAGCCTGAAACACTAAAAATTTACTATCTCAATATAATTTTTTTAACATTCAGCCCATACTGATTGAAAAATAAACCGCAAGATTCTATTAAACCTCGGCCCAAATTTAAAACATCTTAAACATTTACAAATTACCCTGCTTACAATACAATATTTATAATATATGCTCACAGAATGATTTCATCTATAATAATATACGACTAAAAATATACAAATCCTATAACTGCGGAGTTCACTAACAAATGAATACAGATAAGTCTTCGGACATTTATCTATTTAATAGATCGATACTAAAATTAGAGAACTCTTTTCTAACAGTGAAAGAGTAGAGTTATAGCTGGGACTTAGAAAGAGCTACTTCCTGAAAGATTTAAACAAAAGAGATGTGAGTTTGTTAAAGAATAATAATTATTGCACAACACACGCATTCACACAAATGTATAAATATATCAATCTAGTCATCCGACTAGTTATATGTTCACACAGCCAGTCACACAATTGGCATATCACCAGCACTCACAATTATTAACATCTTCATATAATCACATCACGTGGAAATTGGTCAGTGGAGTCACCGAAACCCCCGATGAGCCGTCCTCCCACATGGCTCATCCTCTCACGTGTGCACCAGGGAGCCGATCCCCCATACTGGCCGACCGGTCTAATCCTCACTTGACCAGCCCTCTCATTGTTTTTCTATCCTCTCTTTTCTTTTTCATACCAACAGGAGGCAACCCGGTGGTCTCCATCCAATCTAGATCATCAAGCGCTCACAACAGGAGGCCACCCTGCGGGCAGCGATCAAATCTAGACTGTCCGGTGCGCAACGACGAGAAGCCAACCTGTGGTTAACGGTAACGGTAACGGTAGGTGCACACGGGGGCGCCGATCTCCCATTTACCCGGCTAACTGTAATGGATCCATGTAACGGTAACGGTATATATAACGGTAACGGTAATCAGGATCCACATAACGGTAACGGTCTCACAAACCCATGGTGACCCACTTCATCCCAATTCCACACAAACAAAGCATAGCATTATCACAACACAATTAATCAAACATCCAAAATCAATGCAAATAAATAAATAAATAAATAAATAAATAGTATTAACAATAAACAACAATAATAAAATAAATAGCAATATTAACAATAATAATGAAAATAAATAAATAAATATGTAAATAATTAAATGAATAATAAAGATAATAAATAATCAAAGCACTATATTTATTATGTACCAATTTATAGAACTGATCTAAATAAACTTATTAATTATGTTGTTAATTAAAATTTAGTCTAATTTCTATCAAAATTTCGGCAGCACCTTCCCTAAAAATTGGACTATCTACCTGCTCAAATATCACAATATCATTATCTCTTTCTCAATCAATGCACACAGCCCATCCATCGGGCAATCAATCAATTTAAAATCCCATCCTCCTTCCATAACAACAATATCCACACTCAACTAACAATTTACAAACTAATTCTAATAATATCCATATAAGATCATTTATTAATTAAATTATTAGCTTTACGGTAACTAATTTGTTAAACAGCTAAAACATATTTTAGCCATAACTAATTATAACTACTACCTATTAAAATTTGATTTTTATATCGATATCGAAAATGACTAGGCCTCCCAAGTCTTAATTTATCAAATTTTGATTCTAGCCGTTAACCAACTAAAATTCGCCTTACTTCTCTTATGCACAATCGGCTAGTTTTGATCTAATGGTTATCTAATTAACTAATTAACTAATTCTAATTTATTCTTTCTCCTCAAATCACCTAGTCATAATAATAATCATGTAATTTATTTGACAATGTTCTAAACTAATTTACAATTAGTTTATTCTAAAGTCCTAAACCAGTTAACAAATCATGTTCGCTATCCAAATACGCACACTAATCAATCTAATTTATTTACAAAGGACTATAAATGTTCATATATATATATATATATATATATATATATATATATATATATATATATTTTTATTTAGTTAATTCAATAAGTTAATTTCTTGTTATTCAATTTAGTCTATTTAATAACTCGATTAAATTCATTAGTCAATTAATTCTTTTTATATATATAAAAATTAAGAATTGAGTCTTAGAACATACCCATTGGGAATCGGGCGACGATTCCATGATCAGCGCGAAGAGAAGAGGATTCTGTCTCTCGGGGCCTCGCCGGAGTGCCGCCGGCCGGTCACCGGACCGCCGCCGCCGACCGCCGTGCACGGTGGCCGGAAATTCAAATCATCACGAAAATTAATAAACAATATATCATTTTATTCGTTTCGATGAGAAGATCATTAATATGTATTCAAATCAAGGTGGGTACGAACTATTTGGCCGAAAATTGATCGGAAAGGTTCGGTGATACCCATTTTGGGTTTTCCGATTCCGGCCATTACAGTCGACGAGGAGGCCATCAAATGAAAGAGGAAGAAGAGAGGAGTCATTTGGTACTCACCTTGAGCCCTAGGCTTGCCTGAAACGGCGTGAATCGCCGGAAAAAGGGTGTCCAAAACTTCAGGTTCTTCCCCTTCAAAATAGACACAATTTCAATTCAAATCTACGCTATAATCTTCTTCCTCGCGTTGAGTAGATGTTTTTAGAGTATTCATTTGCCGAATTTGGTGGCCGGAGGAAGGAGATCGAAGAAGAGGGAGGAGGAGGAGGAGGAGGTGGTCACGCTACTGCAGAAGGAGAAGGAAGAAAAGAAAAGAAAAAGAAAAGAAAGGAAATGGACCGGTCCGGTTCGATTCAAACCGGTTCGGTCCGATTCAGTGATTTGGTCTCATTTCGTTTGGTTTTTGAGTTTTTCGCTCGATTTTTCGATTATTCGTGTGGTTTCGACATAGTTAATTGATTTTTAGGTCCGGTTTAATTTATCTAATTATTTAGTTGGATCATAAAACATCACTTCAATTTACTTTCTAATAGTACAATAAATAATGATAATAATAAATTAATTTAGGATAATTAGTTTATATCGTAGAATTCCCTTTTATTTCATCAAAATTTCCGGACAGTCTGTTATTGGGCTTGGGCCCAATTCAAATTCAGGTTCAAGTTAAACTTGCTCGGTCTTAACAACCCATACTATCCAAAAATTCGGGTTTTTGATTTAATAAAAATTCTAAAGTTTTGAAAATAAAAATTCAGGTTGTTTCATTAATAGTGCCAGTATTTAGTAGTTTCCTTCAAAAAAAAAAAAAAAAGGTGTAGGAGAATTTTACATCACAATTGGCAGATTCTAAGACAACTCTCCACAATAATAAACAATGCATTGGATATGCTCATTGGTCGGGCCCATTTCAAGCCAAATTGACGGTGCCCCCAATTTTCCTTTTTGCTTCTTTTTGGGCTTTTAGCCTAGCAACTTATATTGTGATCAGAACCGGCCTAGGCCTGTCTCCTTCTTCTTCTTCCTCTTTTTGCTCTTCTTCATAAGGATGCTTAAAACTTTTTTTTCCTTTTATTGAAAAACTTGATAATTCATTAATAAACAATATCTTGAGTACATCATAACATTTTTATAGAAATAAAAAATATAAACGTAAAAAATTAAATTTTCTGTTTGGACATAATTTTGGTAGAAGAGATTAATCTTTCGAATAAAAATTAATTTATTTTCAAATAGGATGATAAACGAAATTTTCTACAATATTGTTTAGACTTTATTCCTTTGAAAACTTACTATAATCGATACTCGCATAAGAATTTAATAAATCAAACTTTAATAAAAAAAGAAGTCGTACTACCAGACTCCACTACTACAACAAACTTACCCAAATTTGAAGATTTAAAGTTTCCAACCACAAGCAACTAAAATTCTATCTTGTATTTCGATTTGCCAATAAATAATAAATAAAAAATTCGCATAAAAACTTATTAATAAAATAGGACAGTTGTATAAAAAGAGAGAAATTAATAAATGAAACACACAACTCCATTAAGAGACTACAAAAACACTCGAGATTTATTAACAATTATAAATCTATGAGGGTAAATTAAAATTTTATTCCTAACAATACAAGTTTAGAAATTATTAAAAATAAAATAAAAAATATGGGAAGGAATGCAAAGAAAGCATTGTTAACCAAAGAAGACGGTCGGTGGTGGTTCAAAAATAAAATCTAAAAAATTACCAAAGGAGTAAGAGAGAAGTAGAAAGATGGCTATGTTTTGAAGACCCGTCTTTTATTATTATTGCTATTATTATTTATCTATATTCTTAAATCTTTTTTCAGTATAAGACTAATTTCGTTTCAAAGTTTATATCTCTTTTTATAAAATTTTTGATTTTATAGAAGTCATTTAATAAATTTGAGTGTACCGTATCAATTGAGCCCTTCTTTATGCATAAAAGTTTCACTACTTACATCAATTCAATTCTTCATTTCAAGGATTTATTTTTTTTTTCTAAAAAAAATATTAGACAGTTTTCAATTATCTTTTTCTTTATTATCTTATTTTTCTTGGTATATCTCTTATCCTTTTTGTATCTTAGACTCTTATGGTGTATTTGTTTGGGCTTAGTACAGCTTATTAAATCACATCTTATTTATTAAGATAAAAAAAAAGAAAAAAAAAATTGTTTGTTCTATCTTTTTATATAAGCTTCTTATTTGAATATTAAAGCAAAAAAACAAGTTCTTTCAATAAATTAATTTTTGACTGTGTTCGGCAGTAGCGTTTAGAGTAGCATTTAGTATTTCACTTTTTTTACTAATTTTTTTTTACAACTTTATCTTTATCCTAAATTAATATAAAATTCTTCTGTTACCATATTATGTATTTTATTATCTTTATATTTGGCTTATTTATATCTGATAGTAAAAGACAAAAAATATTATTTATATATTTATATTTGAACTCAAACAAATATTAAAAATAAAAAATATTGATCCCCTAAAGTATTAAAAATTTTCCATTTTATTTATAAAATAATGAACTTTTCAATTTTGACTACCTTAAATTTTGTAATTTTAGGTATAGTGAATTTTTAATTGAAAATTTTAGGTCAATATTTCAATATCATTTTTTGTCATTTTAAATTTATTGTCAATCAAATAATTGTTTTTATCGAATACTTTCGCTTTCAACCACTATTTAAACAGCTAATAGCTAGCCGCTGAAATTTATCAGCTAACAACTATTAAAACAGCTAAGAGCTACTAAAATAGCTCGTGTTGCCGAACATACCCTTTTTAGTTAATTTGGTCATATGCTCAACTTTTTTGACCAAAAGACGGAAACATCCTTATATAATATTAAAGATTATAAAATTATTTTTTTCAACGTTTTAATGAAAAAAAAAAAAGCCAGAACGGGTTCTAAGTACATTTTTTATTTAGATGGAAAACAATGGGTAAAATTACAATCAAAGCAAAGTTCATATGTCTAATTAGTGACATTGAAGAATTCCATTACATTGTAAAAATTGTTTTTTTCTTAAAAAAAGAAATAATTCCCTTTTATTGATTATGATTTTATGAATTGATTTTTTAGACTAAATCATAAAATTTTTTACTCATAAACCCCTTAGCTCCGACATGAATAAGGACCAAATTTAAAAAAAGAAAAATTATTGCTGATTAGCAATACGATCTTATTGCCATAGATGATTTTGGTTGTGATTTTAGCTTTTTTTTTTTTTTTTTTTTTTTTTAGTTACCAAGTATTTTTTACACGTTTAAGGTTAGATAAAAGAAAAGCAATAATGTTTAAAATCTTTTTTTTGAGTATTAAAAAAAGGAAATCAAATCTGAATCTATTATCAGACCGTATATATATTTATTACTAGACTATGCTTTAGTATGCAATGGTAAAACCTCTTTTAAATGCTTGTAATTTAAAATTTGATAATGACATGGTAAATTACTTCTTAACATTAATAACTTCATCTGGATAGTCAACAAATAAGGCCACAGTATTTCTTAATTAACTATTAAGTGAAACCTAAACAACCATTAAAAAAAAGTTGTATAAGAATCTTTATCTACAATGGCAACAAACTCTCGTTAACTTGTTCTTAAAGTTTAAAAATTAAAAATTAAAAAAAAATATTTTTTTTTTTGGAAGTATTAATTTCTTCAGATGGCAACGTGGAAACGTTTTTATCTTTTCGTTAAAATATAAAACTAATATTAATATTATACGAACATTCTTAAAAGAATATTTAAATAGACATAGGTAAAATTTTAAAATAAATAGTTTGAGTGTCCTTAGATTTCGTGATCTAACAGAGAGATTAGGTTAGAGAATAGAGAGTGAGAGACCAATTAAAGAAAGAAACAAGTTGTAATAATAACAATAAGCAAATAAATAAAACTAAAACCGGAAACCAGTCGTCTGTTTTGGGAAAAACAATTCCTGAAAACCAGGAGCTGAGCTCTATATATTTTTTACACGTGACCATTGCATGTGGGAATTTGACTATTCTCACTTCTCACATGTCTCAACCTAGCTTCCGTCCAAGCGCCGGCATCCAACTCATGTTTTCTTTGCCTTTTTTTTCTTTTCTTTTCTTTGGTTCTTCTACGTGAAACAAGGAAGTCCTATCCTACGTATGTCTTCGTCTTTCTCTTCATCTGTGTACAAAAAAGACAAAAAGACAATTATTTTCATCATACTAAATAATATTATTAAATAAATCATTTTTATTTTTTTAATTTTTTGGGAAGCGAATAAGCCATGTAACACCGTAGTCATATGAGATAACTCTCTTCTTAACTCAATAAATTGTCGGACTCTCACTGTCGATCAAATCACACCGACAAATAAAGAATTTTTATTGTTGTCTTAAAATAAACATTCTATTATTAGGTTTATACAATTGGGTGGTGGAGGAAGTTAGGAGATGATATACTCTTCCAACTGTGTAAAGTTTCACTATGTTAACGCAATAGTGCTAAATTCGGTCCAACCGGTTCAAATGAAAATTGAATGAACTAAAATTGGTCAAATTTAAAATAACTTGAATATAATTCGATTTATAAATTTCTGAATATTTTAAGTTTAAGGATATTATTATTATTATTATGAAAATAACATATACCCATAAATATAATTTCGGTGAGAAAATAAATCGGATAAATATTGTTGTCATGTTTGTTATCTTTGTGTATTTATGTATTTGATGCTTTTTGCCACTATAATAAAATAGTCTTAATGCTTCAATTTTTCACAATCATTTTTCATTTGTAAAGTAGAACTAAATAGTTTGGATAAAATAATATTTTTTCCAACATCAAAGGTGCGAATGTGATACACGACATTTTAAACATAAAATAAACATAATTAGCAGTAATTAATAGTGTGATTAGATTCTGAAAGCAGCTAATCAAAGTGGACGGTGGACCGGGTAATAATTTAATATTAGATCCAACAAGTTACACCTCGTTTGTCTCAATAATAATCTTAAGGGGGATGAACCGAACAACTACCAAAATAAAAAATTGCAAGACTTATTATAAAATTGATTCCAAACTTTGGTCATATAAATAAAAAAAAAAATACAATTATTATTTAATATACACACATGCAATATATAATGAAAAAGAGAATTTTATTATTATTATTTTCCAAGAGAATATTGACATACGAGTAGATTTGGATGGCAATAAGCACTTTCCACAAAGAATAGAAATAAAAAATTGCGATGGGGTCTTCCAAGGATCTAGCGGCTCTAGATTATTTTAAAATTGAGTAATTCATATTATTGAATAACAGCTACAGCTAATTAACAATATTATCCAACAATGTCTTCAATTATTAGTTAGTTAGAAAATAAATTTTATAAAACATATTTTTAAATAATATTAATTGCTTTAAATTTTATTATTATTATAAAAATCCAATTGAAAAATCAGAATTTTAAGGTGGATTACTATTTTTTTTTTGAAAAAATAATATAGTTAAAATTAATAAAATTTATATAAATTGCAACGTACTTTTTCCCCACGTAAAAAAAACAATAAGGAAGAAAGAAGACGACTAGAAGAGGCAACATTGTCGCAAAAGAAACCTCCAAAAGCCAACCGCAAAAATATTGGCGTTCTCCCAGCTGACGCGAAGTTTCGTCCTCAACTGCCTGCCAATTACCACCTGAACTCCCGCTTGAGCTGGGAAAGAGATCTCAATTCTCAAAGTTAAAATTTCTTATTTATTAAATAATATTAATCACAACAACTAAAATTTAACTTCAAATTAATTAAAATCGACTGTATCAATGATTTTTTTGATCAATTTGCACATTGTTCTTAACAAAATCCGTACTCAGTTTATCTCTTCATGTGCAAATCCATAGCGTTAATTTTAATGATTAGCTTATTTGATAATAAAATTTATTTTTAATCATCTCATTTGATTGTGAATTTACTTATGATCAACTTATTGATAATAATTTAATTTGTAGTTTTAAAAAATAATTTTTAAATGCTATAGCTAATAAGACAAGTGTCTCAAATTTCAATTGAAAAAAAAAAAAAAAGAGCTTTCGGGTAAAATGTACATTATTTGTTCGTGATATTTATTTCATTTTATTGTAATTGTGGATGAAAAACAAAAAATGTCACAATTGATGGTATAAATAGTCATGTCACCTTATGTTAGGCAAAGAATAATTCGAAGTTGGAAAAATATTAGATGGTCATTATCATGGGTTGAAATTAATTTTAATTGGGCCACCATGATATACATACTCCCAGGTTTTTATTCTCTTTTATCTTTCATATATCTTTATATGTAATTATTTTTTTATCTCTATTTTTAAATATTTATCACATTTAAAAATATATTTATAATTTAAAAGAGTAATAAAAGTTATTTTTATATTTATCTTTTAAAAAATAATTAAAAAATTCTTAAGATAATTAAACAAAAATTAATAACATTAATTAATAAAAAATAAATTTAACTAGTGAATTATATTTTATCAGTTCTATAAATCTTTTATTATAAAAGAAAAAAAATTGAGATTTACCATTTATGCGAAAAATTTTCATCAATTTAATAACTCAACGGGAGCATTATCTTCTGATGCATAGCGGATTATTACCACGAATTCAACCTCTGAAGAAAAAGAAACAAAAAATATGAGAGACGAAGAATATGTTCGGTAAAATTAGTTATTTTTTATAATTATAGTTAAAATTAGTTGTTTTATAGTTATAGTTATTTTAACAACATTTAACTATTAATTATTTGACTAATTTTTCATAAAATTTAAAAAATAATAAATTAACTTTTTATAAAACGTTATTTTAGCTTTTAAAAACTAATCGAAATGTAATTATTATTATTCTCTTAACCTTTACTATCTAATTAAATTATTATATTATTAAATATTATAAAAAATATTAATATTTAATTAAAATTCTAAATATTACTTAAAAAGTGATGCCGGACATCCCGTGGCCCCTGGTTTTGCAAAGACAGGTTTACAGGCATCCTAAAAACATGGAGCAAATGACGCTTTTCATCAATTTCGAGACACACACACAATGGAGGTTTCCCACGTGCTGCCTCCTCCGCATTTTTCTTTTTAAAGGAAAAATTAATCCAATTTAATTTGATGAAAAATTA